>NW_026087432.1:0-45000 GCF_022539395.1 Myiozetetes cayanensis
ACCCCCCAGCCCCTCCCCATTCCCAGCCCCTCCCTCTCTCCTCAGCCCCTCCCCCCACCCCTCCCAACTCCTCCCCCTCCTCCCATCTCCCAGCCCCTCCCCTCCCTCCTGGCCCCTCCCCTCCCTCTCCGATTCCTCCCCCTCCCCTCCCAACCCCCTCCCCTCTCTACCCTCAATTTCCCAGCCCCTCCCCCCATTCCTGACCCCTCCTCTCCCTCAGCCCCTCCTCCCATCCTCCTCGGTCCCTCCCTCTCCCTCCCGACCCCTCCCCCACCTCTCCCAGCCCCTCCTCTCTCCTCCTGACCCCCCTCCTCTGCCCCGGCAACCCTCCCCCCACCCTCCACGCCCCTTCCCCTCCTCTCCTGGCCCCTCCCCATCCTCCTGTCCTCCCCCTCCCCCCACCTCCCAGTCCCTCCTCTCCCTCCTGGCCCCTCCAAACCCTCCCAGCCTCCTCCCCTCCCTCCCCAAATTACAGGTCCCTCCATCCCAGCCCCTCCCCTCTCCCTCAGCCCCTCCCCTCTCCCTCCCAGCCCCTCCCCCAACTTTCCCAGCCCCTCCCCTCTCCTCAGCCCCCTCCCCTCCCTTCCCAACTCCTCCTCCCATTTCCAACCTCCTCCCTCCTCCCCCCTTTCCCTCCCCCTCCTCCCCTTCCTCCTCCTCTCGCCCTCCCCCTGCCCCCTCAGCCCCTCCCCCACCCCACTGTCCCAGCCCCCCTCCCCACCCTCCCAGCCCCCTCCACCTCTGTCCTGACCCCTCCCCCATTCCCTGACCCCTCCCCTCTCCTCCTCCCCTCCCCTCCTCGACCCCTCCCCCCACTCCCCCAGCCCCTCCCCCCATTTCCAACCCCTCCCCTCCCTCCCAGCCCCCTCCCCACTCATCCCCTAGCTCCCTCCCCTCCCCTCAGCCCTTCCTCCTCCTCCCAGCCCCTCCCCCATTCTCTCCCAACCTCCTCCTCCCTCCTCAGCCCCTCCCCCTCTCAAGCCCCCTCACCCTCCCTCCATCCCAGCCCTCCTCCTCCATCCAAGCCCCTCCCCCCTCCTCCCAACTTCCCAGCCCCTCCCCTCCTTCCCAGTCCCTCCTCCTCCATCCCAGCCCCTCCCCCTCATTCTTTCCAGCCCCTCCCCCACTTCCTCAGCCCCCCCCCTCCCTTTCCAGCCCTCCCCCCTCCCCCTCCACTCCCAGTCCCTCCCAGCCCCTCGCCTCCTCCCTCCTCCCTCCCAGCCCCTCCCCTCCTTTCCCAGTCCCTCCTCCTCCTCCCTCAACCCCTTCCCTCTCCTCCCTGGCCCCTCTCCCAATTTCCTCAACCCCTCTCCCCTCTCCCTCAGCCCCTCCCCTCCCCTCCCTCCTCTCTCGCTCCCTCCTCTCTTCCAACCCCTCCCAAAACCTCTCAAACCCTCCCCCTCCCTCCCCCTCCCCCTCCCCCTTTTCCCCTCCCCTCTCCCCTTCCCCTCTCGCCCCTCCCCCTTCTCGCCCCTCCTCCCTCGCCCTCCCCCCTGCCGAGTGTCGCAGCTCGGTGGCTTCACCATGTCCTATGTCCCCTTCCGAGGTACCTCGGGGAACTGGAGAGCTACTGGGAGAGACTGGGAGGGACTGGGAGGGCACTGGGAGGGCACTGGGAGGGCACTGGGAGGCACTGGGAGAGACTGGGAGGGACTGGGAGAGACTGGGAGCGGACTGGGAGAGGGGGAGGGTTCTGGACTGGGCGGACTGGGATTGCGGGGGGGGGTGGAGGATGCGCCTACTGGGGTACTGGGAGCGGGGGCGGCCTTACTGGGAGCGGGGGATGCCGTTACTGGGGGTACTGGGAGCAGAGGATGCCGTTACTGGGGGTACTGGGAGCGCTACTGAGAACGGGGGCGGCTCTTACTGGCCATACTGGGAACGGGGGATGCTCTTACTGGGGGTACTGGGAGCGGGGGCGGCCCTTACTGGGGGTACTGGGGGCGGAGGATGCCGTTACTGGGGGTACTGGGAGCGGAGGATGCTGTTACTGGGAGCGGGGGAGGCGCTTACTGGGCTTACTGGGAGCGGGGGATGCTCTAATTGGGGATACTGGGAGCGGGGGATGCTCTTACTGGGAGCGGGGGCGGCCCTTACTGGCCGTACTGGGAGCGGGGGATGCTGTTACTGGGGGTACTGGGGGCGGAGGATGCGCTTACTGGGGGTACTGGGAGCGGGGGCGGCCCTTACTGGGAGCGGGGGAGGCGCTTGCTGGGGACGCTGGGACCGTACTGGGAGCGGGGGCGGCTCTAACTGGCCATACTGGGAGCGGGGGATGCTCTAATTGGGGATACTGGGAGCGGGGGCGGCCCTTACTGGCCGTACTGGGAGCGGGAGATGCTGTTACTGGGGGTACTGGGAGCGGGGGCGGCCCTTACTGGGAGCGGGGGCGGCCCTTACTGGGAGCGGGGGAGGCGCTTACTGGGGGTACTGGGAGCGCTACTGGGAACGGGGGCGGCTCTTACTGGCCATACTGGGGGCGGAGGATGCTCTAATTGGGGATACTGGGAGCGGGGGCGGCTCTTACTGGGGATACTGGGATGGGGGGGTGGATACTGGGAGCGCTACTGGGAGCGGGGGCGGCTCTTACTGGGGGTACTGGGAGCGGAGGATGCTCTTACTGGGAGCGGGGGCGGCTCTAATTGGGGATACTGGGAGCGGGGGATGCTGTTACTGGGGGTACTGGGAGCGGAGGATGCTCTTACTGGGAGCGGGGCGCCTTACTGGGAATAGCGGGCCGGGGGCGGCTCTTACTGGGGTACTGGGAGCGAGGATGCTCTTACTGGGAGCGGGGGAGGCGCTTACTGGGCTTACTGGGAGCGGGGGATGCCGTTACTGGCCATACTGGGAGCGGGGGCGGCCCTTACTGGGGATGCTGGGAGCGCTACTGGGAGCGGGGGATGCTCTTACTGGGGCCGGGGGAGGCGCTTACTGGGGGTACTGGGTGCAGGGGATGCCGTTACTGGGGTACTGGGAGCGGGGCGGCCCTTACTGGGAGCGGGGGATGCTGTTACTGGCCATACTGGGAACGGGGGCGGCGCTTACTGGGAATAGCGGGGCCGGGGGCGGCTCTTACTGGCCATGCTGGGAGCGGGGGATGCTCGAACTGGGAGCGGGGGAGGCGCTTACTGGGGGTACTGGGGCTGGGGGCGGCCCTTACTGGGGATGCTGGGAGCGGTACTGGGGCGGGGCGGCTCTTACTGGGGGTACTGGGAGCGGGGGAGGCTTTACTGGGGATACTGGGTGTGTGGGTGGCCCTTACTGGGCATACTGGGACTGGTACTGGGGTTACTGGGGACGGGGGCGGCTCTTACTGCCCATACTGGGAGCGGGGGCGGCTCTTACTGGGGATGCTGGGAGCGCTACTGGGAGCGGGGGATGCCCTTACTGGGGGTACTGGGAGCGGGGGCGGCGCTTACTGGGGGTACTGGGAGCGGGGGCGGCGCTTACTGGGGGTACTGGGAGCGGGGGATGCTCTTACTGGGAGCGGGGGATGCCGTTACTGGGGGTGCTGGGAGCGCTACTGGGAGCGGGGGATGCTGTTACTGGCCATACTGGGAGCGGGGGATGCTGTTACTGGCCATACTGGGAGCGGGGGATGCCGTTACTGGGGGTACTGGGAGCGGTACTGGGAGCGGGGGATGCTGTTACTGGGGGTACTGGGAGCGGGGGCGGCTCTTACTGGCCGTACTGGGAGCGGTACTGGGGCCGAGGGCGGCTCTTACTGGGAGACAGCGGGGCCGGGGATGCTCTTACTGGGAGCGGGGGAGGCCCTTACTGGCCATACTGGGAGCGGGGGCGGCTCTTACTGGGGCCGGGGGCGGCTCTTACTGGCCATACTGGGAGCGGGGGAGGCCCTTACTGGCCATACTGGGAGCGGGGGCGGCTCTTACTGGGGCCGGGGGCGGCTCTTACTGGCCATACTGGGAGCGGGGGAGGCCCTTACTGGCCATACTGGGAGCGGGGGATGCTGTTACTGGGAATAGCGGGGCCGGGGGCGGCTCTTACTGGGGGTACTGGGAGCGGAGGATGCTCTTACTGGGAGCGGGGGCGGCCCTTACTGGCCGTACTGGGAGCGGGGGCGGCGCTTACTGGGAATAGCGGGGCCGGGGGCGGCTCTTACTGGAGGTACTGGGAGCGGGGGAGGCTCGAACTGGGAGTGGGGGCGGCCCTTACTGGGAATAGCGGGGCCGGGGGTGGCCCTTACTGGCCATACTGGGAGCGGGGGTGCTGTTACTGGGGTACTGGGAGCAGGGCGGCTCGAGACTGGGAGTGGGGAGGCTCTTACTGGCCATACTGGGGCAGGGGATGCTGTTACTGGGGGTACTGGGGGGCGGAGGATGCGCTTACTGGGGAGTACTGGGAGCAGGGGGCAGCCCTTGACTGGGAGCGGAGGCGGCCCTTACTGGGTACGCTGGGACCGTATTGGGGAGCAGAGGCGGCTCTTACTGGCCATGCTGGGAGCGCAGGATGCCGTTACTGGGGGTACTGGGAGCGAGGGCGGCTCTGGCTACTGGGAGTGGGGAGGCTCTTACTGGCCATACTGGGAGCGCGGGATGCCGTTACTGGGGGTACTGGGAGCGGGGGTGGATACTGGGAGCGCTACTGGGAGAGGGAGATGCCGTTACTGGGGTTACTGGGAGCGGAGGATGCTCTAATTGGGGATACTGGGAGCGGGGGCAGCCCTTACTGGGAACACTGGGGGCGGGGGATGCTGCTAGTGGGGATACTGGGAGCGGTACTGGGGCCGGGGGCGGCTCTTACTGGGGATACTGGGAGCGGTACTGGGAGCGGGGGATGCCGTTACTGGGGGTACTGGGAGCGGGGGAGCCTCAAACTGGGGCCGGGGGCGGTTCTTACTGGCCATACTGGGAGCGGGGGGTGCTGTTACTGGGGGTACTGGGAGCGGAGGATGCTCTTAATGGGCATACTGGGAGCGGGGGAGGCTCAAACTGGGGCCGGGGGCGGCTCTTACTGGGCATACTGGGAGCGGAGGAGGCTCTAATTGGGGATACTGGGAGCGGGGCGGCCCTTGACTGGGGGTACTGGGAGCGGGGGCGGCTCTTACTGGGGATGCTGGGAGCGGTACTGGGGCCAGGGGCGGCCCTTACTGGCCATACTGGGAGAGGGGGCGGCTCTTACTGGGGCCGGGGGATGCTGTTACTGGGGGTACTGGGAACAGGGGAGGCTCTTACTGGGGGTACTGGGATGAGGGGGTGGATACTGGGAGCGCTACTGGGGGAGGGGGCGGCCCTTACTGGCCATACTGGGAGCGGGGGAGGCTCTTACTGGCCATACTGGGAGCGGGGGAGGGGAGACTGGGAGTGAGGATGGCTCTTACTGGGCATACTGGGAGCAGGGGAGGCTCTTACTGGGGATACTGGGATTGGTACTGGGGTTACTGGGACTGTGAGAGGCCCTTACTGGGACATACTGGGAGCAGGGGCGGCTCTTACTGGGCATACTGGGACTGTGGGAGGCTCTTACTGGACATACTGGGACATACTGGGAGTTACTGGGATGTGCTGATGCCCTTACTGGGAGTTACTGGTATTACTGGGAGTTACTGGGATGTGCTGATGCCGTTACTGGGCGTTACTGGTGCTACTGGGAGTCACTGGGATGTGCTGATGCCGTTACTGGGCGTTACTGGTGCTACTGGGAGTCACTGGGATGTGCTGATGCCGTTACTGGGAGTCACTGGGAGTCACTGGGATGTGCTGATGCCGTTACTGGGAGTCACTGGGATGTGCTGATGCCGTTACTGGGAGTTACTGGTGCCCAGGGCCGCCGTAACTGGGCCTTACTGGTCTAACTGGGAGTCACTGGGATGTGCTGATGCCGTTACTGGGAGTCACTGGGAGTCACTGGGATGTGCTGATGCCGTTACTGGGAGTCACTGGGATGTGCTGATGCCGTTACTGGGAGTCACTGGGAGTCACTGGGATGTGCTGATGCCGTTACTGGGAGTCACTGGGATGTGCTGATGCCGTTACTGGGAGTCACTGGGAGTCACTGGGATGTGCTGATGCCGTTACTGGGAGTCACTGGGATGTGCTGATGCCGTTACTGGGAGTCACTGGGATGTGTTGATGTCGTTACTGGGCGTTACTGGTGCCCAGGGCTGCCGTAACTGGGCCTTACTGGTGTTACTGGGAGTCACTGGGATGTGCTGATGCCGTTACTGGGAGTTACTGGGAGTTACTGGGATGTGCTGATGCCGTTACTGGGAGTCACTGGGATGTGGTGAAGCCGTTACTGGGCGTTACTGGTGCCCAGGGCCGCCGTAACTGGGCCTTACTGGTCTAACTGGGAGTCACTGGTGCCAGACGCTATCAGGTCTACCCATTCAATGAATGGGGGGGGAGGAACCACCCACATTTTGGGGGGGCACCCAAATTTTGGGGGACACCCAGGGGGTCTGGGGGGCACCCAGAGGGTCTGAGGGTGCTCCAGGGGTTTTTAGAGACCCTCAGAAATATTTTTGGGAATTTTGGGACCCCCAGGAATTTTGGGAACCCCCCCAAAAAATTCGGGATTTTGGGATCCCCCCCCAAAATGAAAAATCCCGGGTATCAGGTCTACCCATTGAATGAATAGGGTGAGACCACCCACAATTTAGGGGGGCACCCAAATTTTGGGGGGGCACCCAGGGGGTCTGGGGGTGTCCCAGGGGTGTCCAGGAATCCGTGTGGGAATTTTGGGACCCCCAGGAATTTTGGGAACCCCCCAAAAATGGGGGATTTTGGGAAAACCCCCCCAAAATCTGGGTATCAGGTCTACCCATTCAATGAATGGGGGGGAGGAAGCACCCAGATTTTAGGGGGGCACCCAAATTTTGGGGGGGCACCCAGGGGGTCTGGGGGTGTCCCAGGGGTGTCCAGGAATCCCTGTGGGAATTTTGGGACCCCCAGGAATTTTGGGAATCCCCGAAAATTTATGGGAACCCCCCCCCAAAATTGGGCTATCAGGTCTACCCATTCAATGAATGGGGGGGAGGAACCACCCAGATTTTAGGGGGGCACCCAAATTTTGGGGGGGCACCCAGGGGGTCTGGGGGTGTCCCAGGGGTGTCCAGGAATCCGTGTGGGAATTTTGGGACCCCCAGGAATTTTGGGAATCTTGGAAACCCCCCAAAAATGGGGGATTTTGGGAAAACCCCCCCCCAAAATCTGGGTATCAGGTCTACCCATTCAATGAATGGGGGAGGAACTCACCCAGATTTTGGGGACACTCATACAGGGGGCACCCAGGGGTCTGGGGGTGTCCCAGGGGTGTCCAGGAATCCGTGTGGGAATTTTGGGACCCCCAGGAATTTTGGGAACCCCCCAAAAAATCTATGAGGACCCCCCCCAAAAAAATCCAGGGTCATCAGGTCTACCCATTCAGTTGGGTGGGGGGCACCCAAGGGTGTTGAAGGGGGCACCCAGGAGTTTTTGGGGGGGCACCCAGGGGTCTCCGTGGGTTCTTTGGGACCCCCAAAACCCGCGTGGAAATTTGGGGACCCCCACAAATTCGCGAACCCCCCCAAAACCCCCCCTGATCTTTCGGTCATCAGGTCTACCCATTCATTTGAATGGGAGGGTTTTGGGGGGTGGGATTTGGGGGGGACCCACGCGTGTGGCGGTCTCGTCGTGGGGTTGGGGGCGTTCTTTGGGACCCCCAAAACCCGCGTGGAAATTTGGGAACCCCCATAAATTTGGGAACCCCCCCAAAACCCCTCCTGGTCTTTTGGTCATCAGGTCTACCCATTCAACCCTATGGGAGGCTTTTGAGGGGGGGTCTCCCAGGGGACCCATGCGTGGGGTCTCGGTCTCGTGCGTGGGGTTGGGGGTGTTGTTTGGGACCCCCAAAACCCGCGTGGAAATTTGGGGACCCCCATAAATTTGGGAACCCCCCCAAAACCCCTCCTGGTCTTTCGGTCATCAGGTCTACCCATTCAACCCTATGGGAGGCTTTTGGGGGTGGTCTTGGGTGGGGGTTTTGGGGGGGACCCACGCGTGGGGCGGTCTCGTCCTGGGGTTGAGGGGGTTGTTTAGGACCCCCAAAACTCGCGTGGAAATTTGGAGACCCCCACAAATTCGCGAACCCCCCCAAAACCCCTCCTGGTCTTTCGGTCATCAGGTCTACCCATTCAACCCTATGGGAGGCTTTTGGGGGGTGGGTGAGAAACACCCGTGGGGAGGGGTCTCGATCTGATCGTGGGGTTGGGGGCGTTCTTTGGGACCCCCAAAACCCGCGTGGAAATTTGGGGACCTCCATAAATTCGGGAACCCCCCCAAAACCCCTCTTGATCTTTCTGTCATCAGGTCTACCCATTCAACCCTATGGGAGGGTTTTAGGGGTGGTTTTGGGTGGGTGGTTTTGGGGGGGACCCACGCGTGGGGGGGTCTCGTCGTGGGGTTGGGGGCGTTCTTTGGGACCCCCAAAACCCACGTGGAAATTTTGGGGACCCCCACAAATTCGCGAACCCCTCCAAAACCCCCTCCTGGTCTTTCGGTCATCAGGTCTACCCATTCAACCCTATGGGAGGCTTTTGAGGGGGGGTCTCCGAAGGGGCCTTGGGGGGGTCTCGGAGTGTGGGTGGGGGGCGTGGGGTGTTGTGTGGGACCCCCAAAACCCGCGTGGAAATTTGGGGACCCCCAGAAATTCGCGAACCCCCCCAAACCCCCTCCTGATCTTTCTGTCATCAGGTCTACCCATTCAACCCTATGGGAGGGTTTTGGGGGGTGGGATTTGGGGGGGACCCACGCGTGGGGCGGTCACGTCGTGGGGTTGGGGGGGTTTTTTGGGACCCCCAAAACCCGCGTGGAAATTTGGGGACCCCTATAAAATTGGTAACCCGTCCAAAATACTCTCTGATCTTTCTGTCATCAGGTCTACCCATTCAACCCTATGGGGGACTGAAAAAACCACGATTTTTTTTTCCGCGACCCCCCAAAAAAAACCCACGCGGGTTTTTAGGACCCTCCCCCCACCCGAAAACTCAAACCCCGTTTTGGGGACCCCCCCAGAAATTTGGGAAGCCCCATAAATTTGGGAACCCCCCCAAAACCCCATCCTGATCTTTCGGTCATCAGGTCTACCCATTCATTTGGGTGGGGGGCACCCAAGGGTGTTGAAGGGGGCACCCAGGAGTTTTTGGGGGGGTCTCCAGGGGTCCCCGTGGGTTCTTTAGGACCCCCAAAACCCGCGTGGAAATTTGGGGACCCCCACAAATTTGCGAACCCCCCCAAACCCCCCCCGGGAATTTCGGTCATCAGGTCTACCCATTCAACCCTATGGGGAACTGAAAAAACCCCGATTTTTTTCCACGACCCCCAAAAAAACCCACGCGGGTTTTCTTTCCCCCACCAACCCCCAAAAAAAACCCACCCAACCCCGTGGGCTGCGGTTGCCCGAGCAACGCGCGTGGCGCCGGCGCCGCCGCTGCCGAAGGAGGGAGAGGGAGAGGGAGAAGAGAGAGGAGGGAGATGCCGGTGGGCAGCACCCATGGGTGGGCTTTGAGTGGGGTGGGGTCGCGATTTTTTTTTGGGTGGGGGGGTTTTTGGGGGAAAAAACCATCCAGGGATGACCCCCGGCACCCCTTTTTTAGATGTGCGTGGAGCCCCCCTGGCCCGCGGGCCCTACGCCCCCTCCCCTTACGAGCGGCCCCCCTGGAACCCCCGGTTCTGCATCATCTCCGGCAATCAGCTGCTGATGCTCGATGAGGAGGAGGTGAGAGGGCGATTAATCGCGATTTATTTTCGATTTTCCACGAGCCATTTACCTAAAAAATCGGATTTTTTATTATTTTATTTTTTCCCGATTTTTTCCGATTTTTTCCGATTTTTTTCCCATTTTATTCTGATTTTTTTCCCATTTTATTCCCATTTTATTCCCATTTTATCCCCATTTTATTCTAATTTTTTTCCCATTTTATTCTGATTTTTTTCCGATTTTTTCCCCATTTTATTCCGATTTTTTTCCCATTTTATTCTGATTTTTTTCCCATTTTACCCCCATTTTACCCCCGATTTTTTCCCGATTTTTCCCTAATTTTTTCCGCTTTTTTTCCCCTTAAAAAAAAATAATAAAAATAAAAAGATTCATCCCCTGCTCATCCGGGACCGGCGGAGCGAACCTTGCCGGAGCAAACTGCTGCGGCGAACCGTCAGCGTGCCGGTGGAGGGACGCCCCCACCCCGAGCACGGTAAATTCCCTTTATTTCTGCCTCTAGAAACCCTTAAAAAATCATAAAAATATAAAGGGTTATTTTTTACCCCTCCTCGCCGCGGTTTGGGTGGGAAAAGTGGGGAAAAATGAGGCGAAAATTCGGATTTTTTGGGGTTTTTTCCCCTTAAAATCCTTAAAAAAAATGAAGATTCCCAACCCCCACCGTGTGGGAAGCCATGGCGACATCCCATAATGCTCCCCGGGGGGAGGGGGAGGCGCTGGGGTTGCCGTGGGGACGGTTGCCATGGTAACCGTGGGCTTGCCCTCCCCCACTCCCACGCGTGTCCTTCCCGCCCCTCCCCACCCTAAAAATTGGATTTATTCCCCTTAAAAGGGCCTTAAAAGGAGGGGAGGGCGTGGGAATTTGGGAGGGACGTGGGATTTTGGGAGGGGAGGACACGATCAGACCCCTCCCCACCTCTCCGTGCCTTCCCGCCCCTCCCCACCCTAAAAAATCGGATTTATTCCCTTTAAAAGGGCCTTAAAAGGAGGGGAGGGCGTGGGAATTTTGGGGTGGGGAGGGCTGGGAAGGCTTAGGAGACGGACCCTGGCCCACGCGTGTTCCGCCCCTCCCCACCCAAAGGCCCCCTCCCCACCCAAAGCCCCTCCCCACCCTAAAAAAATTGGATTTATTCCCCTTTAAAAAGGCCTTAAAGGAGGGGAGGGCGTGGGAATTGGGGAGGGAGGGGTTGAGGGACACGGACACCTCTCCCCACGCGTGCTTTCCCGCCCCCCACCCAAAGGCCCTCCCCACTCAAAAGCCCCTCCCCCACCCCCAAAAAATTGGATTTATTCCCCTTTAAAAGGGCCTTAAAAGAGGGAGGGCGTGGGAATTTTGGGGAGGGGAGGGGACACGGTCAGACCCCTCCCCACCCCCACGCGTGTTTTCCCGCCCCTCCCCCACCTCCAAAAGGCCCCTCCCCCACCCCTAAAAAATCGGATTTATTCCCCTTTAAAAGGCCTTAAAAGGAGGGGAGGGCGTGGGAATTGGGGAGGGAGGGGTTGAGGGTTAGGGACACGACCCCTCCCCACGCGTGTTTTCCCGCCCCTCCCCACTCCAAAAGGCCCCTCCCCACCCAAAAAAGCCCCTCCCCACCCCAAAAAATCGGATTTATTCCCCTTAAAAAGGCCTTAAAAGGAGGGGGGCGTGGAATCGTGGGGTGGGGAGGAGACGTGAAGGGACACGACCCCTCCCCACGCGTGTTTTCTCGCCCCTCCCCACCCAAAAGGCCCCTCCCCACCCCCAAAAAATTGGATTTATTCCCCTTTAAAAAGGCCTTAAAAGGAGGGGGAGGGCGTGGGAATTTTGGGGTGGGGAGGGGACAGGAGGGACACGACCCCTCCCCACCCCACGCGTGTTTTCCCGCCCTCTCCCCACCCACAAAAGCCCCTCCCCACTCCCCAAAAATTGGATTTATTCCCCTTTAAAAAGGCCTTAAAGGAGGGGGAGGGGCGTGGGAATTTTGGGGTGGGGAGGGGACATGAGAGGGACACGACCCCTCCCCCACGCGTGTTTTCCGCCCCTCCCCACTCAAAAAGGCCCTTCCCCACCCAAAAGGCCCCTCCCCACCCCAAAAGCCCCTCCCCCACCCCCCCAAAAATTGGATTTATTCCCCTTTAAAAAGGCCTTAAAAGGAGGGGAGGGGCGTGGGAATTTTGGGTGGGGAGGAGACATGGAGGGACACGACCCTGCCCCTCCCCACCCCCACGTGTCCTCCCGCCCCTCCCCACTCCAAAAAGCGCCCCTCCCCCACCCCTAAAAAATCGGATTTATTCCCCTTTAAAAAGGCCTTAAAAGGAGGGGAGGGGCGTGGAATCTGGGGTGGGGGAGGGACTCGAAGGCAGACCCTCCCCCCCACGCGTGTTTCCCGCCCCTCCCCCACTCCAAAAGCCCCTCCCCACCCTAAAAAATCGGATTTATTCCCCTTTAAAAAGGCCTTAAAAGGAGGGGAGGGGCGTGGGAATTTTGGGGTGGGGGAGGGGACACGACGCAGACCCCTCCCCCACCCCCACGTGTTTTCTCGCCCCTCCCCACTCCAAAAGCCCCTCCCCACCCTAAAAAATTGGATTTATTCCCCTTTAAAAGGGCCTTAAAAGGAGGGGAGGGCGTGGAATTTCGGGAGGAGGGGACACGAGGGACTCAGCCAGACCCCTCCCCACCCCCACGCGTGTTTTCCCGCCCCTCCCCACTCCAAAAAGCCCCTCCCCACCCCCCCACAAAAATTGGATTTATTCCCTTTAAAAGGCCTTAAAAGGAGGGGAGGGCGTGGGGACTCAGGGAGGAGGAGGGTTCACGGCAGACCCCTCCCCACCCCCACGCGTGTTTTCTCGCCCCTCCCCACCCTCAAAAAGGCCCCTCCCCACCCTAAAAAATTGGATTTATTCCCCTTTAAAAGGCCTTAAAAGGAGGGGAGGGGCGTGGGAATCTTGGGGTGGGGAGGGGATAGGAGGGACACGACCCCACCCTCCCCACCCCCACGCGTGTTTTCCCGCCCTCCCCACCCCCAAAAGCCCCTCCCCACCCCTAAAAAAATTGGATTTATTCCCTTTAAAAGGCCTTAAAAGGAGGGGAGGGGCGTGGGAATTTTGGGGAGGGGAGGGACACATGAGGGACAACAAGGCCCTCCCCACCCTCAAAAGGCCCCTCCCCAAAAAGCCCCTCCCCACCCTAAAAATTGGATTTATTCCCCTTTAAAAGGCCCTCCCCACCCATAAAAGGCCCCTCCCCACCCCCAAAAATGCCCCTCCCCCTCAAAAATGCCCCTCCCCACCTCAAAAGGCCCCTCCCCACCCCAAAATGCCCCTCCCCTCAAAATGCCCCTCCCACCTCAAAAGGCCCCTCCCCACCCCAAAATGCCCTCCCCACCTAAAGGGCCCCTCCCCACCCCAAAGGCACCTCCCCCACCCTAAAGGCCCTCCCCACCCCAAAGGCCCTCCCCACCCCAAAGGCCCTCCCCACCCTAAAAGGCCCCTCCCCACCCCCAAAATTGCCCCTCCCCACCCCAAAAGGCCTCCCCACCCCAAAGGCCTCCCACCCAAGGCCCTCCCCACCCCAAAAGGCCCCTCCCCACCCCAAAAAGGCCCCTCCCCACCCCAAAGGCCCTCCCCACCCCAAAAGGCCCCTCCCCACCCCCAAAAGTCCAGTCCTCCCAGTCCTCAGTTTATCCCAGTTCCCTCCCAGTTTGTCCCAGTCCCTCCCAGTTTATCCCAGTTCCCTCCCAGTTTGTCCCAGTCCCTCCCAGTTTGTCCCAGTCCTCCCAGTCCCTCCCAGTTTGTCCCAGTGCCTCCCAATCCCTCCCAGTCCCTCCCAGTCCCTCCCAGTTTGTCCCAGTGCCCCCAATTCTCTCCCAGTTCCGTCCCAGTTTATCCCAGTCCCTCCCAGTTCCCTCCCAGTTCCCCTCAATCCCTCCCAGTCCCTCCCAGTCCCTCCCAGTTTGTCCCAGTCCCTCCCAGTGTCCCCCAGTTCCCTCCCAGTTTATCCCAGTGCCCCCAATCCTCCCAGTCCCTCCCAGTCCCTCCCAGTCCCTCCCAGTCCCTCCCAGTTTGTCCCAGTCCTCCCAGTCCCTTCCAGTTCCTCCCAGTGCCCCCAGTCCCTCCCAGTTTATCCCAGTGCCCCCAATCCCCTCCCAGTCCCTCCCAGTTTGTCCCAGTCCTCCCAGTCCCTTCCAATCCTCCCAGTTCCCTCCCAGTTTGTCCCAGTGCCCCAATCCCAGTCCCTCCCAGTTTATCCCAGTTCCCCCAGTCCCTCCCAGTTTGTCCCAGTGCCCCCCAATCCCTCCCAGTCCCTCCCAGTTTATCCCAGTTTCTCCCAGTCCCTCCCAGTCCCTCCCAGTTTCTCCCAGTTCTCCCAGTCCCTCCCAGTTCCTCCCAGTTCCCCCAATCCCCTCCCAGTCCCTCCCAGTCCTCCAGTCCTCAGTTTGTCCCAGTTCCTCCCAGTGCCCTCCCAGTTTATCCCAGTTCCCTCCCAGTTTCCTCCCAGTCCCTCCCAGTCCCTCCCAGTCCCTCCCAGTTCCCTCCCAGTCCCTCCCAGTCCCTCCCAGTTCCTCCCAGTCCCTCCCAGTCCTCCCAGTTCCTCCCAGTGCCCTCCCAGTTTATCCCAGTCCCTCCCAGTGCTCCCAATCATCTCCCAGTGCCTCCCAGTCCCTCCCAGTTTGTCCCAGTTCCCTCCCAGTTTATCCCAATCCCCTCCCAGTCCCTCCCAGTCCCTCCCAGTTTGTCCCAGTTTGTCCCAGTTTGTCCCAGTTCCCTCCCAGTCCCTTCCAATTCCCTCCCAGTCCCTCCCAGTTCCCTCCCAGTGCCTCCCAGTTTATCCCAGTTCCCCCAATCCCCTCCCAGTCCCTCCCAGTCCTCCCAGTTCCCTCCCAGTCCCTCCCAGTTCCTCCCAGTGCTCCCAATCCCCTCCCAGTCCCTCCCAGTCCCCTCCCAGTTTGTCCCAGTTCCTCCCAGTCCCTCCCAGTCCCTCCCAGTTTATCCCAGTGCCCTCCCAGTTTGTCCCAGTCCCTCCCAGTTCCCTCCCAGTTCCCTCCCAGTTTGTCCCAATTCCCTCCCAGTTTGTCCCAGTTCCCTCCCAGTGCCCTCCCAGTCCCTCCCAGTTTATCCCAGTCCCCTCCCAGTCCCTCCCAGTCCCTCCCAGTTCCCTCCCAGTCCCTCCCAGTCCCTCCCAGTTTGTCCCAGTTCCCTCCCAGTTTATCCCAGTGCTCCCCAATCCCCTCCCAGTCCCTCCCAGTCCCTCCCAGTTTCTCCCAGTCCCTCCCCAGTTCCATCCCAGTCCCTCCCAGTGCCCTCCCAGTCCCCTCCCAGTTTGTCCCAGTTCCTCCCAGTCCCCCAGTCCCTCAGTTCATCCCAGTCCCTCCCAGTTCGTCCCCAGTTCCTCCCAGTCCCTCCCAGTTCCCTCTCAGTTTCCTCCCAGTCCCTCCCAGTTTATCCCAGTTCCCTCCCAGTCCCTCCCAGTGCCCTCCCAGTCCCTCCCAGTTCCCCCAATCCCCTCCCAGTCCCTCCCAGTTTGCTCCCAGTCCCCCCAATCCCTCCAGTTTGTCCCAGTGCCTCCCAGTTTATCCCAGTGCCCCCAATCCCTCCCAGTCCCTCCCTCCCCTCCCAGTCCCTCCCAGTTCCCTCCCAGTTTATCCCAGTGCTCCCAATCCCCTCCCAGTCCCTCCCAGTTTGTCCCAGTTCCCTCCCAGTTCCCTCCCAGTTTATCCCAGTCCCTCCCAGTCCCTCCCAGTTTATCCCAGTGCCTCCCAGTGCCCTCCAATCCCCTCCCAGTTCCTCCAATCCCTCCCAGTCCCTCCCAGTTTGTCCCAGTGCCTCCAATCCCTCCCAGTCCCTCCCAGTTTGTCCCAGTCCCTCCCAGTCCCTCCCAGTTTATCCCAGTGCCCCCAATCCCCTCCCAGTCCCTCCCAGTTTCCTCCCAGTCCCTCCCAGTTCCTCCCAGTCCTCCCAGTCCCTCCCAGTCCCTCCCAGTTTATCCCAGTGCTCCCAATCCCCTCCCAGTCCCTCCCAGTTTATCCAGATCCCTCCCAGGCCCTCCCAGTTCATCCCAGTGCTCCCCAGTGCCCTCCCAGTTCCCTCCCAGTTCCTCCCAGTGCCCCCCAATTCTCTCCCAATCCCCTCCCAGTTCCTCCCAGTCCCTCCCAGTCCATCCCAGTTCCCCAATCCCCTCCCAGTCCCTCCCAGTTCATCCCAGTTGCCCCAATCCCCTCCCAGTCCCTCCCAGTTTGTCCCAGTGCCCCCAATCCCCTCCCAGTCCCCTCTCAGCTTCATTTTGGGGGCGTGGCTTCGTTTTAGGGGCGGGGCTTCATTTAGGGCGTGGTTTCATTTAGGGGCAGGGCTTCATTCTCAGGGCGTGGCTTCCTTTGGGGCAGTGGCTGTCATTTAGGGGCAGGGTTTCATTTTGAGAGGCAGGGCTTCATTTGGGGGCAGGGCTTCAATTTGAGGCAGGGCTTCATTTTGAGGAGGCTTAGGAGTTTTGAGGTCAAAGGGAATTTTAGGGTTTCTTTGGGGAGGTTTTGGGGAATAAAAGGAATTTGGGGTTTTTTGAGGGGAAAAAGGGAATTTTGGGGTTTCTGAGGTGGAAAAAAAGGAATTTTTGGGAAAGGAAATTTTGGGGGTTTTGGGGAAAAGGAATTTTGTGAAAAAAAGGGAGGTTTGGGGGTTTTTGAGGTGGAAAAATGGAATTTGGGGGTTTGGGGAAAGAGAGGGAATTCTGAGGGGTTTTGGGGGGAAAAAGAAGGGAATTTTGGGTTTTGAGGCGGAAAAAAAGGAATTTTGGGGGTTTCTTTAGGGGTTTGGAAAAAAGAGTTGAGGTTTTGGGGGGAAAAATGGGAATTTTGGGGAAAAAGGAACTTGTTTGGGGGAAAAGAGAATTTTGGGGGAAAAAGGGAATATTTCGGGAGGAAGAAGGGAATTTTGGGGGTTTTGAGGTGGAAAAAGGAAATTTTGGGGTTTTCTTTGGGGTTTTTTGGAGGAAAAAGGGAATTTTGGGGTTTTTCTTTGGGGTTTTTGGGGTCAAAAAGAGGAATTTTGTGGGAAATAAGAGAATTTTGGGAGAATTTTTGGGGGAAAAAAGGGAATTTTGGAGTTTTCAGGGGAAAAAAGAGAATTTTGGGGTTTTTAGGGGGGAATGAAAGGGAATTTTGGGGTTTTTGGAGACAAAAGGAAATTTTGGAGGGAAAAGTAGGAATTTTGGGGTTTTTTGGGGAAAAACAGGGAATTTTAGGGGTTTTGGGGAGAGGAAAAAGGGAATTTTGGGGTTTAGGGGTTTGGGGAGAAAAAGGGAATTTTGAGAGGTGGAAAAAAGGGAATTTTGGGGGAAAAAGGGAATTTTGGGGTGGGTTTTTTGGGGGAAAGGAATTTTGATTGGAAAAAGAGGGAATTTTGGGGATGTTTTTGGGAGGAAAAAGGAATTTTGGGGGGTTTTGTGGGGAAAAAGGCAATTTTTGGGGGGAAAGGGAATATTGGGGTTTTTGGAGGGAAAAAGGAAATTTTGGGGTTTTTTGAGGTGGGAAAAAGAAGGAATTTTAGGGGGAAAAAGGGAATTTGGGGGGTTTTTGGGGAAAAAGAGAATTTGTGGGGTTGTTGGGGGTTAAAAGGGAAATTTTGGGGGGGATTTGGGGGTCAAAGACCCAAAAATTTTGGGGGGAAAGGGGAGGGGCCGAAGGGATTTGGGGGTGGGGCTCAAATTTTGGGGGCAGGGCTTCATTTTTGGGGGGGGATTTTGGGGGATTTTTGGTGTCAAAGACAAATTTTGGGGTCCCTCCTTTTTGGTAGTCCCAAAACCCCAAAATCTCCCAAAAACCCCAAAAACCCCCAAATCCCCCCCTTTATTTGAATTTCAGGGGGGGATTTTGGCGTCCCCCCCAAACCTGGGTTGGGATTTTGGGGTCCCCCCAAATTCAGGGTTTTAATTTGGGGTCTCCCCAAATTTGGGGTCCCAAACCCTCAAAACCCCAAATTCACCCCAAAAACACTCCCAAAAAATCCCCCCTTAATTTGAATTTTAGGGAGGGATTTTGGGGTCCCCCCTAAACCTGGGTTGGGATTTTGGGGTCCCCCCAAATTCAGGGCTCGAATTTTGGGGTCCCTTCAGATTTTGGGGTCCCAAAACCCCCCAAAACCCCCAAAATTACCCCCAAAATCCCCCCTTAATTTGAATTTTAGGGAGGGATTTTGGGGTCCCCCCTAAACCTGGGTTGGGATTTTGGGGTCCCCTCACCCCAAGTCTCAAATTTTGGGGTCCCCCTAACTTTAGGGATCCCCAAAATCCCCCAAAAACCCTCAAATTTCACCCCAAAAAAACCCCAAATTACCCCAAAATCCCCAAAGATCCCCCCCAAAATCCCCCCTTAATTTGAATTTTAGGGAGGGATTTTGGGGTCTCCCCTAAACCTGGGTTGGGATTTTGGGGTCCCCCCAAATTCAGGGCTCAAATTTTGGGGTCACCCCCAAATTTGGGGTCTCAGAACCCCCCAAAAATACCCAAAATTACCCCAAAATCCCCAAAAAATCCCCCCTTTAATTCAGATTTGGGGAGGGATTTTGGGGTCCTCCCTAAACCTGGGCTGGGATTTTGGGGTCCCCCCAAACTGAACTTTAATTTTGGGGTCCCCTTCTTTTTTTAGGGTCCCAAAACCCCCAAAAAACCCCAAAATTACCCCAAAAATCCCCAAAAAATCCCCCCTTAAATCAGATTTGGGGTGGGATTTTGGGGTCCCCCCCAAACCTGGGTTTGGATTTTGGGGTCCCCCCACCCCAGGGTTTTAATTTGGGGTCCCCCCAGATTTGGGGGGTTCACCCCTGACCTTAAACCCTCCTTTTTCACCCCAAAATTTCCTCTCCCAGACCCCCCCAAAATCCCCCCTTAAATCAATTTGGGGTGGGATTTTGGGGTCCCCCACAAACCTGGGCTGGGATTTTGGGGTCCCCCAAACTGAACTCTTGATTTTGGGGTCTCCTCAAATTTGGGGTCCCAAACCCAAAAACCCCAAAATTACCCCAAAAATCCCCCCAAAATCCCCCCAAAATCCCCCCTTAATTTGAATTTTAGGGATGGGATTTTGGGGTCCCCCTAAACCTGGGCTGGGATTTTGGGGTCCCCCCAAACTAGGACTTTAATTTTGGGGTCCCCCTAAATTTGGGGTCCCAAAACCTCCAAAACCCCAAATTACCCCAAAATCCTCCCAAAATTCCCCCAAAATCCCCCCTTAATTTGAATTTTAGGGAGGGATTTTGGGGTCCCCCAAACCTGGGCTGGGATTTTGGGGTCCCCCCAAATTTAGGACTTCAATTTTTGGGGTCCCCCCCAAATTTGGGGTCCCAAAACCCCCCAAAAAAACCAAAATTACCCCCAAAAATCCTCCAAACTCCCCAAAATCCCCCTTAATTTGAATTTTGGGGTGGGATTTTGGGGTCCCCCCTAAACCTGGGTTGGGATTTTGGGGTCCCCCCAAACTGAACTTTAATTTTGGGGGTCCCCCCCGATTTGGGGGGTTCACCCCTGACCTTAAACCCTCCTTTTTCACCCCAAAATTTTCTCTCCCAGACCCCCCCAAAATCCCCCCTTAAATTAGATTAGGGGTGGGATTTTGGGGTCCCCCAAACCTGGGTTGGGATTTTGGGGTCCCCCCAAATTTAGGGTTTTAATTTTGGGGTCCCCCCCAAATTTGGGGTCCCCAAACCCCCAAAATCCCCAAAATCCCCCAAAATCCCCCAAAATCCCCCCTTAATTTGAATTTTAGGGTGGGATTTTGGGGTCCCCCCTAAACCTGGGTTGGGATTTTGGGTTCCCCCCAAATTCAGGCTTCAAATTTTGGGGTCCCCCCCAAATTTGGGGTCCCAAAATCCCCCAAAACCCCCAAAATTACCCCAAAAAACCCCCAAAATCCCCCCAAAATCCCCCCTTAATTTGAATTTAGGGTGGGATTTTGGGGTCCCCCCTAAACCTGTGCTGGAATTTTGGGGTCCCCCCAAACTGAACTTTAATTTTGGGGTCCCAAAATCCCCCCAAAAACCCCAAAAATCCCCAAAAAAATCCCCAAAAATCCCCAAAATCCCCCTTAATTTGAATTTTAGGGAGGGATTTTGGGGTCCCTCAAACCTGGGTTGGGATTTTGGGGTCCCCCCATCCCAAGTCTCAAATTTTGGGGTCCCCCCAGATTTAGGGGGTTCACCCCTGACCTTAAACCCTCCTTTTTCACCCCAAAATTTCTCTCCCAGACCCCCAAAATCCCCTTAAATCAGATTTGGGGTGGGATTTTGGGTCCCTAAACCTGGGCTGGAATTTTGGGGTCCCCCAAACTGAATTTAATTTGGGGTCCCTTTTTTTAGGGTCCCCAAAACCCCAAAAACCCCCCAAAAATCCCCCCAAAATCCCAAAAAAATCCCCCCTTAAATCAGATTTCGGTTGGGATTTTGGGGTCCCCCCCAAACCTGGGCTGGAATTTTGGGGTCCCCCCAAACTGAACTTTAATTTTGGGGTCCCAAACTTGAAACCCCCAAAAACTCCCAAAAAACCCCAAAATCCCCCCTTAATTTGAATTTTAGGCCCCCTTTGAGTGGAAATTTTGGGGTCCCCCCTAAACCTGGGCTGGAATTTTGGGGTCCCCCCAAACTGAACTTTAATTTTGGGGTCCCCTCCTTTTTTTAGGGTCCCAAAAACCCCAAAAACCCCAAAATTACCCCAAAAAACCCCAAAATTACCCCAAAAAAACCCCAAAATCCCCCCTTAATTTGAATTTTAGGGAGGGATTTTGGGGTCCCCCCTAAACCTGGGTTGGGATTTTGGGGTCCCCCCAAATTTAGGTCTCGAATTTTGGGGTCCCCCCCAAATTTGGGGTCCCAAAACCCCCAAAAACCCCCAAAATCCCCACAAAATCCCCTCCAAAATCCCTCCTTAAATCAGATTTGGGGTGGGATTTTGGGGTCCCCCCTAAACCTGGGTTGGGATTTTGGGGTCCCCCCATCCCAGGGTTTTAATTTGGGGTCTCCCCTTTTTTAGGGGTTCACCCCTGACTTAAACCCTCCTTTTTCACCCCAAAATTTTTTCTCCCAGACCCCCCAAAATCCCCCCTTAATTTGAATTTTGGGGTGGGATTTTTGGGGTCCCCCACAGACCTGGGCCGGGATTTTGGGGTCCCCCCAAACTGAACTTTAATTTTGGGGTCCCAAAACCCCCCAAAAACCCCAAAATTACCCCAAAAAAAACCCAAAATCCCCCTTAATTTGAATTTTAGGGTGGAATTTTGGGGTCCCCCCCAAACCTGGGTTGGGATTTTGGGGTCCCCCCCAAAACTGAACTTTAATTTTGGGGTCCCCTCCTTTTTTTAGGGTCCCCAAACCCCAAAAACCCCCCAAAAATCCCCCAAAAATCCCAAAAAAATCCCCCCTTAAATCAGATTTGTGTTGGGATTTTGGGGTCCCCCCTAAACCTGGGTTGGGATTTTGGGGTCCCCCCCAAACTGAACTTTAATTTTGGGGTCCCCCCCGATTTAGGGGGTTCACCCCTGACCTTTAACCCCCTTTTTTTCACCCCAAAATTTCTCTCCCAGACCCCCAAAATCCCCCCTTAATTTGAATTTTAGGGAGGGATTTTGGGGTCCCCCCTAAACCTGGGCTGGGATTTTGGGGTCCCCCAAACTGAATCTTAATTTGGGGTCCCACCCTAGGTTCCCAGAGGTCCCAAAACCCCCCAAAACCCCAAAAGATCCCCCCAAAATCCCCCCTTAATTTGAATTTTAGGGAGGGATTTTGGGGTCCCCCCTAAACCTGGGTTGGGATTTTGGGGTCCCCCCAAACTGAACTTTAATTTTGGGGGTCCCCTCTTTTTTAGGGGTTCACCCCTGACCTTAAACCCTCCTTTTTCACCCTTAAATTTCCTCTCCCAGATTCTACCACGTGGGGCGCTCCCGCCAGCAGAGCGTCCCGGGGGAAGTAGCTCAGCATCAACATGGACGCCCCCCCAGCCCCCCCCTTCCGGCCCTCGGTGAGTCCACGGTTGCCATGGCAACCCAAAATTAACCCCTGGTTGCCATGGAGACCCAAATTAACCCCACTTCCAAAAATAACCCCCTGTTTGCCATGAGCAATACCCCATGTTGCTATGGAGACCTACAAATGACCCCTAGTTGCCATAGATCCAAAATAATCCAAAATAACTCCCTGGTTGCTATAGCGACCTAAAATAACCCTGGTTTGCCATGGAAACCTAAAATCATCCCTGGGTTGCCATGGAAACCCAAAATATATCTCTTGTATAACCCAAAATAATCCAAAATTACTCTGGTTGCCATGGAAACCTAAAAATAACCCTCTGGTTTGCCATGGCAACCCAAAATTACCCTGGTTGCCAAGTGGAGACCCAAAATAACCCCCTTCCAAAATAACCCCCCCTGGTTGCCATGGAAACCTGAAATTATCTCTTGTTGCTATGGAGACCTAAAATAACCCCCTGGTTGCCATGGAAACCCAAAATAACCCAAAATATTCCAAAATAACCCCCTGTTGCCATGGTAACCTAAAATAACCCCTGGTTGCCATGGAGACCCAAAATTACCCCCCCTTCCAAAATAACCCCCCCTGTTGCCATGGAGACCCAAAATATCCCAAAATAACCCCCTGGTTGCCATGGTAACATAAGATAACCCCCTGGTTGCTATGGAAGCCCAAAATTACCCTCTGGTTGCCATGGAGACCCAAAATAACCTCCTTCAAAATCACTCCTGGTTGCCATGGAAACCCAAAATAATCCAAATTAACCCAAAATAATCTAAAATAACCCAAAATTACCCCTGGTTGCCATGGTAACCTAAAATAACCCCCCTGGTTGCCATGGAAACCTAAAATAACCCTTAAAATAACCCCTGGTTGCCATGGAAACCTAAAATTACCCCCCTGGTTGCCATGGCAACCCAAAATAACCCCTTCCAAAATAACCTCCTGGTTGCCATGGAAACCTAAAATTACCCCTGGTTGCTATGGAGACCCAAAATAACACAAAATAACCCAAAATAACCCAAAATCACCCCCTGGTTGCCATGGCAACCTAAAATTACCCCCTGGTTGCCATGGAAACCTAAAATACCCCCCTGGTTGCCATGGAAACCCAAAATAACCCCTGGTTGCCATGGAAACCTAAAATAATCCAAAATAAACCCCCCTGGTTGCCATGGCGACCTTAAATAACCCCCCTGGTTGCCATGGCAACCCAAAATCATCCCCTGGTTGCCATGGAAACCTAAAATAACCCAAAATAATCCAAAATTACCCCTGGTTGCCATGGAAACCCAAAATAACCCCCCTGGTTGCCATGGAAACCCAAAATGACCCCCTGGTTGCCATGGAGACCCAAAATGACCCCCCCTTCCAAAATAACCCCCCTGGTTGCCATGGAAACCTAAAATAACCCTAGGTTGCCATGGAGACCCAAAATAACCCCTGGCTTGCCAAAATTACCCCCTGGTTGCCATGGAAACCCAAAATAACCCCAAATATCCCAAAATAACCCCCTGGTTGCCATGGTAACCTAAAATAACCCCCTGGTTGCCATGGTAACCCAAAATTACCCTAGTTTGCCATGGCAGACCCTTAAAATTACCCTGTTGCCATGGCAGAAATAACCTCCTGTTGCCATGGAAACCTGAAATTATCTCTTGTTGCTATGGAGACCCAAAAAGAACCCAAGATTACCCTAGTTTGCCATGGAAGCCTAAAATAACTCCCTGGTTGCCACGGAAACCTAAAATCATCCCTGGTTGCCATGGAAACAAAAAATATCCCAAAATAAACCCCCCTGGTTGCCATGGAAACCTAAAATCACCCCTGGTTGCCATGGAGACCTAAAATAACCCCTGGTTGCCATGGAGACCTAAAATAACCCCCCCTTCCAAAATAACCCCCTGGTTGCCATGGAAACCTAAAATAATCCCCTGACCCCTTCTGTGACCCCTCAGTGACCCCCAAGTGACCTCTGACCCCCCTGTGACCCCCCATGACCCCTGATCTCCCATTGACCTCCCAGTGACCCCCAGTGACCTCCTTTATTGACCCCTGACTTGACCTCCCATTGACCCCCAGTGACCCCCAGTGACCCCTGACCCCCCATTGACCTCTTACTGACCCCCATTGACCCCAGTGACCCCCAGTGACCCCCAGTGACTCAGGACCCCTGTTGACCTCTCAGTGACCCCGTGACCTCCTAGTGACCCCCAGTGACCTCCGTGACCCCCTGTGACCCCTCATGACCCCCAGTGACCTCCCAGTGACCCCTCAGTGACCTCCAATGACCTCCCTGACCTCCCAGTGACCCCAGTGACCCCCAGTGACCCCATGTGACCTCCTGACCTTCCAGTGACCCCAGTGACCTCACCATGACCCCCATGACCTCCCCAGTGACCCCCAGTGACCCCCAGTGACCTCCATGACCTCCCAGTGACCCCTCAGTGACCCCAGTGACCCCTGACCTCCCGTGACCCCCAGTGACCCCTCAGTGACCCCCAGTGACCCTCCCAGTGACCCCCTGACCTCCCATTGACCCCCATGACCCTCTGTGTGACCTCAGTGTGACCTCCTGACCTCCCTGTGACCCCTGACCTCCCATGACCCCCATTGACCCCCATGACCCTCATGTGACCTCAGTGTGACCTCCATGACCCCCATTGACCCCCATGACCCTCTGTGTGACCTCAGTGTGACCTCCTGACCCCCCAGTGACCCCTGACCTCCCCATGACCCCCATTGACCTCTGACCCTCTGTGACCCCAATGACCTCTCACGACCCCAGTGACCCCTCAGTGACCCCCAATGACCCTCCCATTGACCCCCAATGACTGACCTCCCATTGACCTCCCGTGACCCCCAGTGACCTCCCATGACCCCCATTGACCCCATGACTCCCAGTGACCCTCAGTGACCTCTGACCTCCCATTGACCCCCAGTGACCTCTGACCCTCTGTGACCCCAATGACCTCTTCATGACCCCATTGACCCTCAGTGACCCACAAGTGACCTCTGACCCTCCTGTGACCCCCCAGTGACCCCTGACCCCCCTGACCTCCCATTGACCTCCATGACCCCTGTGTGACCTCAGTGTGACCTCCTGACCCCCCTGTGACCTCTGACCTCGCCATGACCCCCAATGACCTCCTGACCTCCCATTGACCCCCCAGTGACCTCATGACCTCTCTACTGACCCCCAATGACCCCTGTGTGACCTCAGTGTGACCTCCTGACCCTTCTTGACCCCAGTGACCCCTCAGTGACCCCCAAGTGATCTCTGACCCCCCTGTGACCTCAATGACCTCTTCATGACCCCTAGTGACCCCCATTAACCCCTGACCTCCCATTGACCTCTATGACCCCCATGACCCTCTTGACCCCAATGACCCTTCTACGACCCCCATTGACCTCCCTGACTCTCCAGTGACCCCATGATGTGACCCCCGGTGACCTTTTGATGACCCCTTGGTGACCTTTTGATGACCTCTTGGTGACCTTCTGTTGACCTTTGACCTCCTCTCCCAGCAAGGCCTCCTAGGCCCCCTAAGCTTTCTGACCCCTGTGACCCCTCTAATGACCCCTGACCTCCCATTGACTCCCAGTGACCTCCTGACCCTTCTATGACCCCCAGTGACCCTGACCTCCCATTGACCCCCAATGACCCTTGACCCCCCTGTGACCTCTGCATGACCTTACATGACCCCCCATGACCTCCTGACCTCCCAGTGACCTCCCCAGTGACCCCTGACCTCCCATTGACCCCCCATTGACCCCTGACCTCCCATTGACCTCATGACCCCTGACTGTGACCCTCAGTGACCCCATGACCCCCAGTGACCCTCAATGACCCCTGACCTCCCATTGACCCCCATTGACTCCATGACCTCCTGACCCCAGGTGACCCCTCAGTGACCCTGACCCTCATTGACCCTATGACCCTGACCTCCCATTGACCTCATGACCCCCATGACCTCTCTTGACCCTAATGACCCTTCTATGACCCTCAATGACCTCTTTATGACCCTCAGTGACCCATGACCCCATGACCCTGTGTGACCTCCTGACCCCTTGGTGACCTTTTGGTGACCTTTGGTGACCACTGACCCCCTCAGCAAGGCTTCCTGAGCCCCCAACCTTTGTACCTTTGTGACCCCCAGTGACCTCGACCTCCCATTGACCCCATGACCCCTCTTGACCCCAATGACCCTTCCATGACCCCCATTGACCTCCCATTGACCCCCAGTGACCTTCATTGACCCCAGTGACCTCTGACCCTTCTGTGACCCCCAATGACCTCTTCATGACCCCCAGTGACTCCTCAGTGACCCCCAATGACCCCTGACCTCCTGTGACCCCCATTGACCCCATGACCCTCCATTGATCTCGTGACCTCCATTGACCCCATGACCCCTGACCTCCCCTGACCCCCAATGACCCCTGACCTCCCATTGACCCCATTGACCCCCAGTGACCCCCTGTGACCCCCATTGACCCCTTGACCCCATGACCCTCTTGACCCCAATGACCCTTCTATGACCCCAATGACCTCCCCATGACCCCAGTGACCTCTGACCCTTCTATGACTACAATGACCTCCCCATGACCCCTGTGACCCCTCAGTGACCCCCAATGACCCCTGACCTCCCCTGACCCCCAATGATTCCTGACCCCCATTGACCCCCATTGACCCTGACCTCTCCATTGACTTGACCCCCATGACCCCTCTTGACCCCAATGACCATTCTATGATCCCCAATGACCTCCCCATGACCCCCATTGACCCCCCAGTGACCCCATGACCTCACCAATGACCTCTGACCCCTCTGGTGACCCATGATGACCCCTTGATGACCCCTTGGTGACCTCTTGATGACCTCTTGTGACCTTTGACCCCTGCCCTCTCCCAGCAAGGCTTCCTGAACCCCCCCCAACCTTTCTGACCCCCTGTGACCCCCCAATGACCCCTGACCTCCCATTGACCCCCCAGTGACCTCTGACCCTTCTGTGACCACAATGACCTCCCCCTGACCCCCATGACCCCTGAGTGACCCCTCATGACCCCCATTAACCCCTTGACCTCCCATTGACCCCCAGTGACCCCTTGACCCCCTGTGACCCCCAGTGACCCCTGACCTCCATGACCCCCAATGACCTCCCAGTGACCCATTGACCCCTCTGACCCCCAATGACCTCTCTTGACCCCAGTGACCCTTCTATGACCCCCAATGACCTCTTTATGACCCCCAATGACCTCACCATGACCCCCAGTGACTCCATGACCCTTGGTGACCTTTGATGACCTTCTGGTGACCCTTTGCCCTTGCCCAGCAAGGCTTCCTGAGACCCCTCACCTTTCTGACCCCCTGTGACCCCCAATGACCTCACCATGACCCCCTGACCCTCTTGACCCCCAGTGACCCCTCAGTGACCCCCAGTGACCCCTCAGTGACCCCCAATGACCCCTGACCTCCCATTGACCCCCCAGTGACCCCTGACCTCCCTCTGACCCCCCATTGACCCCTGACCTCCCATTGACCCCCATTGACCCCTCATTAACCTCTGACCTCCCCATGACCCTCCATTGACCTCCATGACCCCCAGTGACCCCTGACCTCCCATTGACCCCCAGTGACCTCCTGACCCTTCTGTGACCCCTCCCAGTGACTCCCATTGACCCCCAATGACCCCTGACCTCCCATTGACCCCCATGTGACCCCCATGACCCTCTGCGTGACCTCAGTGTGACCTCCATGACCCCATGTGACCCCCCAGTGACCTCCATGACCCCCATGATCCCTAATGACCCCCAGTGACCCCTCAGTGACCCCCACTGACCCCTCTGACCTCCCATTGACCCCCTTGACCCCATGACCCCTTGACCCCAATGACCCTCTATGACCCCCAAGTGACCTCCCTGACCTCCTGTGACCCCCTATTGACCCCATGACCTCCCACTGACCCCCAGTGACCCCCTCAGGACCCCTTGACCTCCCAATGACCCCTGACCCCCATTGACCTCCATTGACCCCCCATGACCTCTCTGTGACCTCATGTGACCTCCTGACCCCCAGTGACCCCCAGTGACCTGAGCCCAGTGACCCTCATGACCCCCATTGACCCCATGACCTCCCTCACCCCCCATTGACCCCCATTGACTCCTGACCCCCATTGACCCCATTGACCCCATGACCTCCCATTGACCCCCATGACCTCCCCATGACCCCCCATTGACCCCTATGACCCTCTGTGTGACCTCACTGTGACCTCACTGACCCCCAGTGACCTCCTGACCCTCCTATGACCCCAATGACCTCCCCATGACCCCTGTGACCCCTCAGTGACCCCCAATGACCCCTGACCTCCCTGACCCCCCAATGACCTCCTGACCTCCCATTGACCCCCATTGACCCCTGACCTCCCATTGACCCCAGTGACCCCTGACCCCCTGACCCCATGACCCCTGACCTCCCATTGACCCCCTTGACCCCCCATGACCCTCTTGACCCCAATGACCCTTCTATGACCCCCAATGACCCTCCCCATGACCTCTCAGTGATCCCCAAGTGCTCCCTGACCCCCATTGACCCCCTGGTGACCTCATGACCCCTTGGTGACCCCCTGGTGACCCTTGATGACCTCCTGGTGACCTCTTGTTGACCTCTGTGACACCCCCTCCCAGCATGGCCTCCTGAACCCCCACCTTTCTGACCCCCTGTGACCCCCAGTGACCTCCCATTGACCCCCAGTGACCCCCTGACCCTTCTATGACCCCCAGTGACCTCTTCATGACCCCCATTGACCCCTATGACCCCCAAGTGACCTCATGACCCCTGTGACCCCTAGTGACCACTTCATGACCCCTATGTGACCCCCTGTGACCCCCACAGTGACCCTCTGACCCCCGTGACTCCTCAATGACCCCTGACCCCTGTGACCCCATACGACCCCCCAGTGACCCCCCAGTGACCCCATGACCCTTCTATGACCCTCAATGACCTCCCATGACCTCCTGACCCCCAGTGACTTCTCAGTGACCCCCAAGTGACCTCATGACCCCTGTGACCCCTCCCATGACCCCGACCTCCCATTGACCCCTCAATGACCCCCTGACCCCCTGTGACCTCCCAAGTGACCCCCTGACCCCCATGACCCCAATGACCTCCCAGTGACCCATGACCCCCTCTGACCCCCAATGACCTCTCTTGACCCCAGTGACCCTTCTATGACCCCCAATGACCTCTCCTTGACCCCCAGTGACCCCCATTAACCCCTGTCCTCCCATTGATTCCCATGACCCCCATGACCCCTCTTGACCCCAATGACCATTCTATGACCCCCTATTGACCTCTTAATGACCCCCAGTGTCCCCAATGACCCCTGACCCCTCTGTGTGACCTCAGTGTGACCTCCTGACCTTCCATTTACCCCTGACCCCCTGTGACCCCCCCATTGACCCCCATGACCCCTGTGTGACCTCAGTGTGACCTTATGACCCTCCAGTGACTCCAGACCTCCCCATGACCCCCTGGGTGACCTCCTGACCCCTTGGTGACCTTTTGATGACCTCTTGATGACCTTTTGTTGACCTTTGACCCCCTGCCCCTCTCCCAGCAAGGCTTCCTGAACCCCCCACCTTTCTGACCCCCTGTGACCCTCAATGACCCCTGACCCCCTGGTGACCCCTTGATGACCTCCTGGTGACCCCCCATTAACCCTGACCTCCCATTGACCCCATGACCCCTGTGTGACCCCTGACCTTTCCCTGACCCCCAATGACCCTGACCTCCCCATGACCCCATTGACCCTCCATGACCCCCTGTGACTCCCCATGACCTCCTGACCCCCAGTGACTTCTCAGTGACCCCCAATGACCCCTGACCCCCTGTGACCTCCATGACCCCAGTGACCCCTGACCTCCCATGACCTCTGTGACCCCCAATGACCCCTGACCTCCCATTGACCCCCATTGACCCCTCTTGACCCCAATGACCCTTCTATGACCCCCAATGACCTTTCCATGACCCCCTTGCGACCCCAATGACCCCATGACCCCTGTGTGACCTCTTGACCCCCCTGATGACCCCTTGGTGACCTTTTGGTGACCTCCTGGTGACCCCTTGGTGACCTTTGACCCCCTGCCCCTCTCCCAGCAAGGCTTCCTGAGCCGGCGCCTGAAGAGCTCCATCAAACGCACCAAGAGCCAACCCAAGCTCGACCGCACCAGCAGCTTCCGGCAGATCCTGCCCCGCTTCCGGAGTGCTGACCACGACAGGTGACCCAAAACACCCCAAAACTGCAGGAAAACACCCCAAAAATGCACCAAAACCACCCCAAAAATGTCCCAAATCCCAACCCAAGCTCGACCGCACCAGCAGCTTCCGCCAGATCCTGCCCCGCTTCCGCAGCGCTGACCACGACAGGTGACCCAAAACACCCCAAAAATGCAGGAAAACACCCCAAAAAATGCAACAAAAGTACCCAAAAACCGTCCCGAAAAACGTATTAAAAATACGGCAAAAAAACCCCAGAAAACGCCTTAAAAACAACCCCAAAAAATCAAAAAAATACCCCCAAAAACACTCACAAAAACACCCCAAAACCACCCAAAAAGCAGCTCAAAAACACCCCAAAAATACCCTCAAAAACATCCTAAAAATATCCTAAAAACATCCCAAAAATGTCCCCAAAACACCCCAAAAATACAGCAAAAAAACACATGAAAAACAACCCCAAAACACCCTAAAAATACCCCAAAAACATCCCAGAAACACCCCCAAAATACAGCAAAAATACCCCAAAAACACACCCAAAAATACCCTCAAAACAACCCCAAAAATATCCCAAAAAGAACCCAAAAATACCCCCAAAAACACTCACAAAATACCCCAAAAATCCCCCCAAACCCCACCCCAAATCCCCCCCAAATCCCCCCCAAGCTCGACCGCACCAGCAGCTTCCGCCAGATCCTGCCCCGCTTCCGCAGCGCTGACCACGACAGGTGACCCAAAACACCCCAAAACTGCCCAAAAATGCACCAAAAACCACCCCAAAATATCACAAAAATGTCCCAAAAATGATCGTAAAATATGTCAGCAAAAAATCCCCAAAACCGCCTCCCCAAAATACCACCTAAAATATCCCAAAATTACCCCAAAAATCACCCCTAGAAATATCTCTAAAATACCCTCAAAAACAGCCTAAAATCATTCAAAAATACCTACAAAACACTCCAAAATACCCCAAAATACTCCCAAAAACACTCACTAAAAACACACCAAAAATATCCCCAAAACACCCTCAAAAACATCCTCAAAACACTCCCAAAAATACAGCCCAAAACACCCCAAAACACACCCAAAAATACCCTCAAAATAACCTCAAAAATACTCCTAAAAAGCAACCCAAAAATACCCCCAAAATACCCAAAACACCCTAAATATACCCTCAAAACATACCCCAAAAACATCCACAAAAAGAACCCAAAAATACCCTAAAAACACTCCTAAAAACACCCCAAAAACACCCCAAAAAATGCACCAAAAACCACCCCAAATCCCCCCCAAATCCCAACCCAAGCTCGACCGCACCAGCAGCTTCCGCCAGATCCTGCCCCGCTTCCGCAGCGCCGACCACGACAGGTGACCCAAAACACCCCAAAAATGCAGGAAAACGCCCCAAAAATCCACCCAAAATATCACAAAAACGTCCCAAAAACACTAAAAAAACGCCCAAAAAGGTCCCAAAAACACCCCAAAAAATCCCCAAAATACCCCCAATAACATCCAAAAAATGCCCCAAAATACCCCCAAAAACACCCCCAAACCACACCAAAAATATTCTAGAAATACCCCAAAAACACCCCAAGAAATCCCAAAAATCCCCCCCAAAAACACTCACAAAAACACACCAAAAATATCCTAAAAATACCCCCAAAAAATACCCCCAAAACCACCTCAAACACATCCTAAAAATACGCCAAAAATACCCCCAAAAACACTCACAAAAACACCCCAAAACAACCTAAAAACACGTCCAAAAAATACCCCAAAAACACACCCAAAAATACCCTCAAAACAACCCCAAAAGTATCCCAAAAAGAACCCAAAAACAGCCCAAGAAACACACCAAAAATATCCTAAAAATATCCCCAAAACATCCTAAAAATACCCCCAAAAACACCCCAAAAATCCCCAAAAAACACCCCAAAAACACCGCAAAAAACACACGAAAAACATCCTAAAAGCACCCCAAAAAACACCCCAAAAACACCCCAAAAATACCCCAAAAACCACCCCAAATCCCCCCCAAATCCCAACCCAAGCTCGACCGCACCAGCAGCTTCCGCCAGATCCTGCCCCGCTTCCGCAGCGCTGACCACGACAGGTGACCCAAAACACCCCAAAAATGCAGGAAAACACCCCAAAAATCCACCCAGAAATGTCCTAAAAACGTCCTAAAAATGCGTTGAAAAAAACGTCAAAAATGCCCCAAAAATACCCCAAAAAATCCCCAAAAATACACCTAAAAATACCTCCAAAAAGGTCCCAAAAACACCCCAAAAATATCCAAAAATACCCCCAAAAACACTCACAAAAAGGTCCCAAAAAATACCCTAAAAATACTCCAAAAATACCACCAGAAACATCCTAAAAACAACCCAAAAACAGCCCAAGAAACACCCCAAAAATATCCCCAAAACACCCCCAAAACATCCTAAAAACACCCCAAAAACATCCTCAAAACCTGCCCAAAATCACCCCAAAAACATCCCAAAAATACCCTCAAAATACCGCAAAAATACACCTCAAAAACACCACAAAAATACCCCAAAAAACACCCCAAAACCACCCCAAAAATACCCCAAAAACGTCCCCAAAAACACCACAAAACAACCCAAAAATACCCCAAAAACATCCTAAAAACACCCCAAAAAACACCCCAAAAATATCCTAAAAATACCCCCAAAAACGCTCCAAAACCACCACAAAAAGAACCCAAAAATACCCTCAAAACAACCCCAAAAATATCCCAAAAAGAACCCAAAAACACCCCCAAAAACATCCTAAAAACACCCCAAAAATCCCCCCAAAAACACCACAAAAACACCCCAAAAATCCCCCCAAACCCTACCCCAAATCCCCCAAATCCCCCCCAAGCTCGACCGCACCAGCAGCTTCCGGCAGATCCTGCCCCGCTTCCGGAGTGCCGACCACGACAGGTGACCCAAAACACCCCAAAAATGCGGGAAAACGCCCCAAAAATCCACCCAGAAACGTCCTAAAAACACCCCAAAAACGTCCTAAAAATGCGTTGAAAAAAACCCAAAAAAGCCCCAAAAACACCCCAAGAAATCCTAAAAATACCCCCAAAAATACTCACAAAAACACACCAAAAACACACCAAAAATATCCTAAAAATATCCTCAAAAACGTCCTAAAAACACCCCGAAAAATACACCAAAAAGAGATCAAAAACACCCCGAAAACCACCAAAAAAAATCCCCAAAAACACCCCAAAAATATCCTCAAAACAACCCCAAAAACACCCCAAAACCACACCAAAAATACCCCAAAAACATCCCCAAAAACATCACAAAAATGTCCCAAAAACACCCCCAAAAGCACACAAAAAACACCCCAAAAATATCCTAAAAAACATCACAAAAATACCCCCAAAAACGCCCCAAAAAAACACCCCAAAAACATAACAAAAACATCCCCAAAAACATCCCCAAAAACACCACAAAAAGAACCCCAAAAATACCCCCAAAAACATCCTAAAAACACCCCAAAAATCCCCCCAAAAATACCCCAAAAACATCCCAAAAATACCCTCAAAATACCGCAAAAATACCCCCAAAAAACACCCCAAAAATACCCCAAAAACATCCCCAAAAACAGCCAAAAAATGCACCAAAAACCACCCCAAATCCCCCCCAAGCTCGACCGCACCAGCAGCTTCCGCCAGATCCTGCCCCGCTTCCGCAGCGCCGACCACGACAGGTGACCCAAAACACCCCAAAAATGCAGGAAAACGCCCCAAAAATCCACCCAGAAATGTCCTAAAAACGTCCTAAAAATGCGTTGAAAAAAAGTCAAAAATGCCCCAAAAATACCCCAAAAAATCCCCAAAAATACACTTAAAAATACCCCCAAAAAGGTCCCAAAAACGCCCCAAGAAATCCAAAAAATACCCCCAAAAATGCCCCCAAAACACCCCAAAAATACCCCAAAAATACCCCCAAAAAAACCCCCAAACCACCCCAAAAATATCCTAAATATATCCTCAAAAACATCCTAAAAACATCCCAAAAATGTCCCCAAAAATACCCCCAAAAACACCACAAAAAGAACCCAAAAATGCCCCCAAAAACATCCTAAAAACACCACAAAAAGAACCCAAAAATACCCCCAAAAACATCCTAAAAATACCCCAAAAACACCCCAAAAATATCCTCAAAAACATCCTAAAAACACCCCCAAAAATATCCTAAATATATCCCAAACTCCCCAAAAACACCACAAAAAGAACCCAAAATACCCCCAAACCACTCCAAAACGCCCAAAACACACCAAAAATATCCTAAAAATATCCCCAAAACATCCTAAAAATACCCCCAAAAAACATGCCCAAAAACATCCCAGAAACACCCCCAAAATACAGCAAAAATACCCCAAAAACACACCCAAAAATACCCTCAAAACAACCCCAAAAATATCCCAAAAAGAACCCAAAAATACCCCCAAAAACACTCACAAAATACCCCAAAAATCCCCCAAACCCCACCCCAAATCCCCCAAATCCCCCCCAAGCTCGACCGCACCAGCAGCTTCCGCCAGATCCTGCCCCGCTTCCGCAGCGCTGACCACGACAGGTGACCCAAAACACCCCAAAACGCCCCAAAAATGCACAAAAAATCACCCCAAAATATCACAAAAATGTCCCAAAAATGTCGTAAAAATGTGTTGAAAAAAAACCCCAAAAACGCCCCAAAAATACCCCAAAAATATCCTAAAATTACCCCCAAAAATATCCTAGAAATACCCCAAAAATACCCTCAAAAACAGCCTAAAATCATTCAAAAAATACCACAAAAACGCCCCCAAAACACCCCAAAAATATCCCCAAAAACACTCGCAAAAACACACCAAAAATATCCCCAAAACACCCCCAAAAACATCCTAAAAACACTCCCAAAATACAGCAAAAACACCCCCAAAAACACACCCAAAAATACCCTCAAAATAACCCCAAAAATATCCCAAAAAGAACCCAAAAATACCCCCAAAACCACACCCAAATATACCCTCAAAACAACCCCAAAAATATCCCAAAAAGAACCCAAAAATACCCCCAAAAACACTCACAAAAACACCCCAAAAACACCCCAAAAAATGCACCAAAAACCACCCCAAATCCCCCCCAAATCCCAACCCAAGCTCGACCGCACCAGCAGCTTCCGCCAGATCCTGCCCCGCTTCCGGAGCGCTGACCACGACAGGTGACCCAAAACACCCCAAAAATGCGGGAAAACGCCCCAAAAACCACCCCAAAATATCACAAAAACGTCCCAAAAAAACCCAAAAAAAACCGCCCCAAAAAGGTCCCAAAAACACCCCAAAAAATCCCCAAAATACCCCCAATAACATCCAAAAAATGCCCCAAAATACCCCCAAAAACACCCCCAAACCACACCAAAAATATTCTAGAAATACCCCAAAAACACCCCAAGAAATCCCAAAAATCCCCCCCAAAAACACTCACAAAAACACACCAAAAATATCCTAAAAATACCCCCAAAAAATACCCCCAAAACCACTTCAAACACATCCTAAAAATACGCCAAAAATACCCCCAAAAACACTCACAAAAACACCCCAAAACAACCTAAAAACACGTCCAAAAAATACCCCAAAAACACACCCAAAAATACCCTCAAAACAACCCCAAAAGTATCCCAAAAAGAACCCAAAAACACCCCAAAAACACACCAAAAATATCCTAAAAATATCCCCAAAACATCCTAAAAATACCCCCAAAAACACCCCAAAAATCCCCAAAAAACACCCCAAAAACACCGCAAAAAACACACGAAAAACATCCTAAAAGCACCCCAAAAAACACCCCAAAAACACCCCAAAAATACCCCAAAAACCACCCCAAATCCCCCCCAAATCCCCCCAAGCTCGACCGCACCAGCAGCTCCGCAGATCCTGCCCCGCTTCCGCAGCGCTGACCACGACAGGTGACCCAAAACACCCCAAAAATGCCCCAAAAATACACCAAAAACCACCCCAAAATATCACAAAAATGTCCTAAAAATGCGTTGAAAAAAAAAAACAAAAACGCCCAAAAAATACCCCAAAAAAATCCCAAAAATACCCCCAAAAATTCCTCCAAAAAGGTCCCAAAAACACCCCAAGAAATTCCAAAAATACCCCCAAAAACACTCACAAAAAGGTCCCAAAAAATACCCTAAAAATACTCCAAAAATACCACCAGAAACATCCTAAAAAACAACCCAAAAACAGCCCAAGAAACACACCAAAAATATCCTAAAAATACCCCAAAAATATCCTAAAAATACCCCCAAAAACGCTCACAAAAACGCCCCAAAAATACCCCCAAAAACATCCTAAAAATACCCCAAAAATACCCCAAAAACATCCCCAAAACACCACAAAAATACCTCCAAAACCACCCCAAAAATACCCCCAAAAACATCCCCAAAACACCCTCAAAAACATCCACAAAACACCCCCAAAACTACACAAAAAACATCCTAAAAACACCCCAAATATACCCTCCAAAACATCCTAAAAACACCCAAAATAATCCCAAACATCCTAAAACACCTTAAAATACAGCAAAATACCTCCAAAACCACCCCAAATATACCCTCAAAAACATCCTAAAAACACCCAAAAAATACAGCAAAAATACCTCCAAAACCACCCCAAATATACCCTCCAAAACATCATAAAAACACCCAAAAAATACCCTAAAAAACATCACAAAAATACACCCAAAAACGCCCCAAAAACAACCCAAAAAACACGCCAAAACATCCTAAAAACACGTCCAAAAAATACCCCAAAAAGAACTCAAAAACACCCAAAAAACACCCCAAAAATATCCTGAAAATACCCCCAAAAACATCCCAAAAACACCCTCAAAAACAGCCACAAAACTCCCCAAAAACACCCAAAAAATACCCTCAAAACATCCCCAAAAGCACCACAAAAAGACCCCAAAAACATCCCCCAAAACACCCCAAAAACACCCCAAAAAGTCCTCAAAAACATCCTAAAAACACCCCAAAAATACCCCAAAAAAACCACATGAAAAACAGCCCCAAAACCACCCCAAAAAATCCTAAAAACACCCCAAAAATACCCCAAAAACAACCCCAAAATCCCCAAAATACCCCAAGCTCGACCACACCAGCAGCTTCCGGCAGATCCTGCCCCGCTTCCGGAGTGCTGACCACGACAGGTGACCTGAAATGCCCTGAAATTGCCCCAAAAATGCACCAAAAATCACCCCAAAATACCCCAAAAACGTCCCGAGAAACGCACCAAAAATACCAAAAAAAACGCCCCAAAAAGGTCCCAAAAACACCCCAAGAAATCCAAAAAATACCCCCCAAAATCCCCCCAAAAATGCCCCCAAAACACCCCAAGAAATCCCAAAAATACCCCCAAAAACACTCACAAGAACGCCACAAAAACACCCCAAAAATATCCAAAAAATACCCCCAAAAACACCCCCAAACCACACCAAAAATATCCTAAAAATATCCCCAAAAACACCCTAAAAACATCCCAAAAACATCCTAAAAACACCCCGAAAAATACACCAAAAAGAGCTCAAAAACCCCCCAAAACCACCCAAAAAAATCCCCAAAAACACCCCAAAAATATCCTAAAAATACCCCCAAAAACATCCTAAAAACACCCCAAAAATACCCTAAAAATACCCCAAAAACATCCTAAAAACATCCCAAAAATGTCCCCAAAAATACCCCAAAAATACCCCCAAAAACACCACAAAAACACCCAAAAATATCCCAAAAACATCCCCAAAAAATAACCCCAAAAACATCACAAAAAGAACCCAAAAATACCCCCAAAAACATCCTAAAAATACCCCAAAAAACATCCTAAAAATACCCCAAAAACATCCCCAAAACCACCCAAAAATACCCTCAAAAACCCCCAAAATCCCCCAAACCCCACCCCAAATCCCCCAATCCCCTTAAACTCACCCAGACCCCCAAATCCCCCAAATTTCCCCAAATCCCCTAAACTCCCCAGATCCCCCAAATCCCCCTCAAATCCCCTCAAATCCCCCAAATCCCCCTAAAATGACCCCAAATCTTTCCTGGACCCCAAATCCCCCAGACTCCCCCAAATCCCCCAAACTCTCCCAGATGCCTCCCAATCCCCCTAAATGACCCCAAACTCCCCAGTTTCTTCCCAAACTCCCCAAATCCTCCTAAAATGACCCCAAACCCCCAAATCTCCTCAAATCCCCAAATCCCCCAACCCCTCCCAGGGCGAGGCTGATGCAGAGCTTCAAGGAGTCCCACTCTCACGAGTCGCTGCTGAGCCCCCAAATCCCCCCAAATCCCCCTCAAATCCCCCAAATCCCCCCAAATCCCCCCTAAAATGACCCCAAATGTTTCCTGGACCTCCAAATCCCCCAAATCCCCCCAAACTCCTCCAGATGCCTCCAAATCCATCCTAAATGACCCCAAATCCCCTAAAATGACCCCAAATCCCCCTAAATGACTCCCAAATCCCCCAAACCCCCCCAAACCCCCCAAATCCCCCCCAAATCCCCCCCAAATCTTTCCTGGACCCTCAAATCCCCCTCAAATCTCCCCCAAATCCCCCCCAAACTCCCCCAGATGCCCCCAAATCCATCCTAAAATGACCCCAAATCCCCTCAAATCCCCTCAAATCCTCAAATCCCCTCAAATTTCTCCTAGATCCCCCAAATTTTCCTGGACCCCCAAATCCCCCCAAATCCCCCTGGACCTCCCAAATGACCCCAAATCTCCCCAAATCCTTCAAATCCCCCAAATCCCCCTAAAATGACCCCAAACTCCCCAGTTTCTTCCCAAACTCCCCAAATCCTCCTAAAATGACCCCAAATCCCCCAAATCCCCCAAATCCCCCAAATTCCTCCCAAATCCCCCAAATCCCTCTAAAATGACCCCAAATCCCCCAAAACTTTTCTGGACCCCTCAAATCCCCCCAGACTCCCCAAATCCCCCAAACTCTCCCAGATGCCTCCAAATCCATCCTAAAATGACCCCAAATCCCCTCAAATCCCCCAAACTCCCCAAATCCCCCTCAAATCCCCCAAATACCCCCTGGACCTCCCAAATCCCCAAATCCCCCTCAAATCCCTCCAGATCCCCCAAATCCCCTCAAATCCCCCAAATCCCCCTGGACCTCCCAAAATGACCCCAAATCCCCCCCAAACTCCTCCAGATGCCCCCAAATCCATCCTAAAATGACCCCAAATCTCCCCTAAATGACCCCAAATCCCCCTAAATGACCCCAAATCCCCCAAATCTCCTCAAATCCCCCAGATCTCTCCTGGACCCCCAAACCCCCCAAATCCCCCAAATCTTTCCTGGACCCCCAAATCCCCCCCAAACTCTCCCAGATGCCTCCAAATCCATCCTAAATGACCCCAAATCCCCCTCAAATCCCCTCAAACTCCTCCAAATCCCCCACAAATCCCCCAAATCCTCCTAAAATGACCCCAAATCTTTCCTGGACCCCCAAATCCCCCCAGACTCCCCAAATCCCCCCAGACTCCTCCAAATCCCCCCAAACTCTCCCAGATGCCCCCAAATCCATCCTAAAATGACCCCAAACTCCCCAGTTTCTTCCCAAACTCCCCCAAATCCTCTAAAATGACCCCAAATCCCCTCAAATCCCCTCCAAATCTCCCCAAATCCCCCAAACCCCCCAGGGCAGAGGCTGATGCAGAGCTTCAAGGAGTCCCACTCTCACGAGTCGCTGCTGAGCCCCCAAATCCCCCCCAAATCCCCCCAAATCCCCCAAATCCCCCAAATCCCCCTAAAATGACCCCAAATCTCCCCAAATCCCCCAAATCTTTCCTGGACCCCCAAATCCCCCCAGATCCCCCTGACCTCCCAAAATGACCTCAAGTCCCCCAAACTCCTCCAGATGCCTCCAAATCCATCCTAAAATGACCCCAAATCCCCTCAAACTCCTCCAAATCCCCTCAAATTTCTCCTGGACCCCCAAATCTTTCCTGGACCTCCCAACCCCCCAAATTCCCTCCCTCCCCCAGGGCGAGGCTGATGCAGAGCTTCAAGAGTCTCACTCTCACGAGTCGCTGCTGAGCCCCCAAATCCCCCAAATCCCCCAAATCCCCTCAAATCCCCCCAAATCCCCCAAATCCCCTCAAATCCCCCAAATCCCCCAAAATGACCCCAAATCTTTCCTGGACCTCCAAATTCCCCCAAATCCCCCAAACTCCTCCAGATGCCTCCAAATCCATCCTAAAATGACCCCAAATCCCCTCAAATCCCCCTCAAACTCCTCCAAATCTCCCTCAAACTCCCTCAAATCCCCCAAATCTTTCCTGGACCCCCAAATCCCCCCCAAATCCCCCTGGACCTCCCAAAATGACCCCAAATCCCCCAAACTCTCCCAGATGCCCCCAAATCCATCCTAAAATGACCCCAAATCCCCTCAAATCCCCTCAAACTCCTCCAATCCCCTCAAATCCCCCAAATCCCTCAAATCCCCCAAATCTTTCCTGGACCCCAAATCCCCCAAACTCCCCCAGACCCTCCCAAACTCCCCCAAAATCCCTCTCAAACCACCCCAAACTCCCCAGATACCCCCAAATCCATCCTAAATGACCCCAAATCCCCCAAATCCCTCAAATCCCCAAATCCCCCAAATCATTCCTAGACCCCCAAATCCCCCAAATCCATCCTAAAATGACCCCAAATCCCCTCTCAAACCACCCCCAAAACCCCCTAAAATGACCCCAAATCCCCTCAAATCCCCCAAATCCCCCAAATCTTTCCTGGACCCCCAAATTCCCCTGGACCTCCCAAAATGACCTCAAGTCCCCCTAAACTCTCTCTCAGATGCCTCCAAATCCATCCTAAAATGACCCCAAATCCCCTCAAATCCCCCCAAACTCCCCAAATCCCCTCAAATCCCCCAACCCCCTAAAATGACCCCAAATCCCCTCAAATCCCCCCAAATCCCCCTGGACCTCCCAAAATGACCTCAAGTCCCCTCAAACTCTCCCAGATGCCCCCAAATCCATCCTAAAATGACCCCAAATCCCCTAAAATGACCCCAAATCCCCCTCAAATCCCCCAAATCCCCCAAATCCTCTCTAAAATGACCCAAATCTTTCTGGACCCCAAATCCCCTAAATCCCCCTGGACCTCCCAAATGAATCTCCCCAAATCCTTCAAATCCTCTAAAATGCCCAAACTCCCAGTTCTTCCAAACTCCCCAAATCCTCCTAAAATGACCCCCAAATCCCCCCTCAGATCTTCCTGTACCCCAAATCCCCCCAAATCCTCCTAAATGATCCCAATCCTCCTAAATCATTCCTAAATGACCCCAAATCCCCCAAATCCCCCAAATCCCCCAAACTCTCCCAAATCCCCCAAATCCATCCTCAAATGACTCCAAATCCCCCAAATCCCCTCAAATCCCCTCAAACTCCTCCAAACCCCCCAAATTTCTCCCTGGACCCCCAAATCTTCCTGGACCTCCCAAATCCCCCTAAATCCCCTACCCCCAAATTCCCCTCCCTCCCCAGGGCGAGGCTGATGCAGAGCTTCAAGGAGTCTCACTCTCCCAGTCGCTCTCTGAGCCCCCAAATCCCCCCAAATCCCCCAGATCCCCCTCAAATCCCCCAAATCCTCCTAAAATGACCCCAAATCCCCCAAATGACCCCAAATCCTCCTAAATGACCCAAATCTTTCCTGGACCCCCAAATCCCCCAGATCTCCCCAAATCCCCCAAACTCTCTCCAGATGCCCCCAAATCCATCCTAAAATGACTCCCAACTCACCTAATCCCCCTCAAACTCCCCTCCAAACTCCCCTCCAAATCTCTCTCCCTGGACCCCCCAGTCCTTTCCTGACCCCCAGATCCCTCCTGATCCTCCCAACCCCCAACCTCCTCCTCCCTCCCCCAGGGCGAGGCTGATGCAGAGCTTCATGAGTCTCACTCACGAGTCGCTGCTGAGCCCCCCAAATCCCCTCTAAACTCCCCCAGATCCCCTCAAATCCCCCAAATCCTCTCTCTAAAATGACCTCCAAATCCCCCAAATGACCCCAAATCCTCCTAAAATGACCCCAAATCTTTTCCTGACCCCCAAATCCCCCCCAGACTCCCCCAAATCCCCCCCAAACCTCTCTCAGATGCCCCCAATCCATCCTAAAATGACCCCAAATCCCTCGAACTCCCCAAATCCCCCTCAACTTTCTCCTGACCCCCAGTCTTTTCCTGGACTCCCAAATCCCCCAAATCCCCTCAAATCTCCCTCAAACTCCTCTTCCAAACCCCTTCAGGGCGCAGGCTGATGCAGAGCTTCAAGGAGTCCCACTCTCACGAGTCGCTGCTGAGCCCGTCGAGCGCGGCCGAGGCGCTGGAGCTCAACCTGGACGAGGATTCCATCATCAAGGCCGTGCACAGCAGCATCCTGGGCCAGGAGTTCTGCTTCGAGGTTGGAAGGGGGGGGGTTTGGAGGTTATTTTGGACCCCCAAAATGTCCAGGGGGTGGTCCTTGAGGGTCTCAACTGGGTCCTCAGGTGACGACGGCGTCGGGCACCAAGTGCTTCGCGTGTCGCTCGGCGGCCGAGAGGGACAAGTGGATCGAGAACCTGCAGAGGGCGGTGAAGCCCAACAAGGTGGGGGGGATGGGAGGAGGGGTGGGAGGGTGGTCAAGTGGTCATTGGGGTGGTCAAGGGGTCATTGGGGTGGTCAAGAAGTCATTGGGTTGGTCAACGGGTCAAGGGGGAGTCAATTGGTGATGGTCAACTGGTCATGGGGATGGTCAAGTGGTCATTGGGTTGGTCAAGTGGTTAGTTGGTGGTGGGAGGGGGTCAAGTGGTCATTGGGATGGTCAAGTGGTCATTGGGGTGGTCAAGTGGTCAAGTGGTCATGGGGATGGTCAGGTGGTCATGGGGATGGTCAAGTGGTCATTGGGTTGGTCAACGGGTCAAGGGGATGGTCAAGTGGTCATGGGAGTGGTCAAGTGGTCATTGGGTTGGTCAAGTAGTCAAGAGGTGATGGGGATGGTCAAGTGGTCGTGGGGGTGGTCAATGGGTCATTGGGATGGTCAAGTGGTCATTGGGATGGTCAAGTGGTCATTGGAATGGTCAAGTGGTCATGGGGTTGGTCAAGTGGTCATTGGAATGGTCAAGTGGTCATGGGGATGGTCAAGTGGTCATTGGGATGGTCAACTGGTCATGGGAATGGTCAAGTGGTCATGGGGTGGTCAATTGGTCATGGGGGTGGTCAAGTGGTCATTGGGGTGGTCAATTGGTCATGGGGATGGTCAAGTGGTCATGGGAGTGGTCAAGTGGTCATGGGGGTGGTCAAGTGGTCATTGGGATGGTCAAGTGGTCATTGGGATGGTCAAGTGGTCATTGGGTTGGTCAAGTGGTCGTGGGGGTGGTCAGGTGGTCATTGGGATAGTCAAGTGGTCATAGGGATGGTCAAGTGGTCATGGGAGTGGTCAAGTGGTCAATTGGTATAGGGGTTCAACTGGTCATGGAGGGGTCAATTGGTGATGGGGAAGTCAACTGGTGATGGGAGGGGTCAAGTGGTCATAGGGGTGGTCAAGTGGTCACGGGGATGGTCAAGTGGTCATGGGGGTGGTCAAGTGGTCATGGGAGTGGTCAAGTGGTCAACTGGTCAGGGAGGAGTCAATTGGTGATGGTCAAGTGGTCATAGGGGTGGTCAAGTGGTCAAGGGGGAGTCAACTGGTGATGGTCAATTGGTCATGTGGGTGGTCAAGTGGTCATGGAGGGGTCAGCTGGTGATGGTGGTCAACCGATGGGGATGAGAATGGTCATGGTGTCCATGGTCAACTGGTGTTGGTGGTCAACTGGTGTTGATGGTCAACTGGTGATGGGGATGAGAATGGTAGTGGTTTTGATGTTCAACTGGTGTTGATGGTCAACTGGAGTGGGTGGTCAACACAGTGGTCAGTTGGTGATGGGGATGAGAATAAAAGGGGTTTTGATGGTCAACTAGTGCTGGTGGTCAACTGGTTTTGATGGTCACCCGGTGTTGGTGGTCAACTGGTGTTGATGGTCAACTGGTGGGGATGAGAATGGTCATGGTGTCCATGGTCAACTGGTGTCAATGGTCAACTGGTGTGGGTGGTCAACACAGTGGTCAACTGGTGATGGAGATGAGAATAACAGTGGTTTTGATGGTCAACTGTTGCTAATGGTCAACTGGTGTCCATGGTCAACTGTTGTGGGTGGTTAATTAGTGTTAATGGTCAACTGGTGTTGGGGTGAGAATGGTCACGGTGTCGATGGCCAACTGGTGATGGGGATGAGAATGGTCATGGTGTTGATGGTCAACTGGTGTTGGTGGTCAACTGGTGATGGGGATGAGAATGGTCATGGTGTCAATGGTCAGGTGGTGTTGGTCAATTGGTGGCATGAGGGGGGTCAACTGGTGTTGGTGGTCAACTGATGTCAATGGTCAACTGGTGTTGGTGGTCAACTGGTGTCAATGGTCAACTGGTGTTGATAGTTAACTGGTGTCAATGGTCAACTGGTGATGGGGATCAGAATGGTCATGGTATCGATGGTCAACTGGTGTGGGTGGTCAACTGGTGTTGGTGGTCAACTGGTGTTGATGGTCCACTGGTTTTGATGGTCAACTGGTGATGGGGATGAGAACGGTCATGATGTCCATGGTCAACTGGTGTCCATGGTCAACTGGTGACGGGGATTAGAATGGTCACGGTGTCCATGGTCAAGTAGTGTTGGTGGTCAACTGGTGGGGATGAGAGTGGTAGTGGTTTTGAAGGTGAACTGGTGTTGGTGGTCAACTGGTGATGGGGATGAGAACGGTCATGATGTCGATGGTCAACTGTTGCCGACGGTCAACCATCGTGGACGGTCAACTGGTGTTGATGGTCAACTGATGGAGATGAGATGGGATGAGGGGGGTCAACTGGTGTCGGTGGTCAACTGGTGATGGGGATGAGAATGGTCATGGTTTCCATGGTCAACTGGTGTCAATGGTC
>NW_026087432.1:52500-60000 GCF_022539395.1 Myiozetetes cayanensis
TGGATGGATGGAGGGATGGATGATTGAATAGATGGATTTATGGATGGATGGAGATGGATTTGAATAGATGGATTTATGGATGGATGGATTTATAGATGGATTTATGCATGGATGGAGCTGGATGATGGATGGATGGAGGCATGGATGATTGAAAAGATGGATTCATAGATGGATTTATAGATGGATTTACAGATGGATTTATAGATAGATTTGTGGATAGATGATGATTGGATGGCTGGAGTTGGATAATGGATGGATGGAGATGGATTTATGGATGGATGGAGCTGGATGATGGATTTATAGATGGATTTATAGAAGGATGGAATGGATGATGATTGGATGGATTTATAGATGGATTTATAGATGGATGATGATTGATGGATTTATGCATGGATGGAGATGGATGATGGATGGATGGAGGCATGGATGATTGAAAAGATGGATTTATAGATGGATTTATAGATGGATTCATAGATGGATGATGATTGGATGGATTTATAGATGGATTTATAGATGGATGATGATTGGATGGATTTATGGATGGATGGAGATGGATTTATAGATGGATGGAGCTGGATGATGGATGGATGAAGAGATGGATGATTGAATAGATGGATTAATGGATGGATGATGATTGGATGGATTTATGGATGGATTTATAGATGGATTTATAGATGGATGATGATTGGATGGATTTATGGATGGATGAAGATGGATTTATGGATGGATGGAGGGATGGATAATTGAATAGACGGATTTATAGATGGATTTATAGATGGATGGAAATGGATGATGGTCAGATGGATGGAGATGGATTTATGGATGGATGGATGGAGCTGGATGATGTTTGGATGGATTTATGGATGGATGGATGATGGATGGATGAAGGGAGGGATGATTGAATAGATGGATTAATGGATGGATGATGATTGAATGGATTTATTAATGGATGAAGATGGATTTATGGATAGATCAATGATGATTGGATGGATTTATAGATGGATTTATAGATGGATGGAAATGGATGATGGTCAGATGGATGGAGATGGATTTATGGATGGATTTATGGATGGATGGAGCTGGATGATGGATGAATGAAGGGATGGATGATGATTGGATGGCTGGAAATGGATGATGGATGGCTGAAGATGGATTTATGGCTGGAGCTGGATGATGATTCGATGGATTTATGGCTGGAAATGGATGATGATTGGATGGATTTATGGATGGATGATGATTGAATAGGATGGATTTATGGATGGAAATGGATGATGATTGGATGGATTTATAGATGGATGATGATTGGATGGATTTATGGCTGGAGCTGGATGATGACTGGATGGATTTATAGATGGATGATGATTGGATGGATGGAAATGGACGATGGATGGCTGAAGATGGATTTATAGATGGATTTATAGATGGATTGATAGATGGATTTATTGATGGATGATGATTGGATGGCTGGAAATGGATGATGGACAGCTGAAGATGGCTGGCTCTGGACAATGATTGGCTGAAGATGGATTAGCACCCACCCCCTCATTCCCTGGGGCAGGATTTCCTGTCGGACATGGCGATGACGGAGGTGGATCGCTTCCTGGACCGGGAGCACCTCATCTTCCGCGAGAACACCTTGGCCACCAAAGCCATCGAGGAGTACCTGAAGCTCATCGGCCAGAAGTACCTCAAGGACGCCATTGGTGGGTCCCAGGGGGGTGGGGAGGGGTCTTCTACTGGTCAGGAGATGTTTGGGTGGTCCCTCCATGCTTGGGTGGTCCCTTCTCCCATCCTTGAGATGGTTGGGTGGTCCCTTCTTGGTTGGGTGGTCTCTGAGTTTGGGTGGTCCCTTCTTGGTTGGGTGGTCCCTTCTTGATTGGGTGGTCCCTTCTCCCATCCCTGACATTTTTGGGTGGTCCCTTCTTGGTTGGGTGGTCCCTTCTTGGTTTGGGAGGTCCCTTCTTGGTTGGGTGGTCCCTTCTTGGTTGGGTGGTCCCTTCTCCCATCCAGGAGATTTTTGGGTGGTCCCTTCTTGGTTTGGGTGGTCCCTTCTTGGTTTGGGAGGTCCCTTCTTGGTTGGGTGGTCCCTTCTTGGTTTGGGTGGTCCCTTCTTGGTTGGGTGATCCCTTCTCCCATCCCTGACATTTTTGGGTGGTCCCTCCTTGGTTGGGAGGTCCCTTCTCCCATCCAGGAGATTTTTGGGTGGTCCCTTCTTGGTTTGGGTGGTCCCTTCTTGGTTTGGGTGGTCCCTTCTTGGTTGGGTGGTCCCTTCTCCCATCCTTGAGATGTTTGGGTGGTCCCTTCTTGCTTTGGGTGGTCCCTTCTTGATTTGGGAGGTCCCTTCTTGCTTGGGTGGTCCCTTCTTGCTTTGGGTGGTCCCTTCTTGGTTTGGGTGGTCCCTCCTTGTTTGGGTGGTCCCTTCTGGATTCGGGTGGTCCCTTCTCCCATCCCTGACATTTTTGGGTGGTCCCTCTGGATTTGGGTGGTCCCTTCTTGGTTGGGTGGTCCCTCCTCCCATCCTTGAGATGTTTGGGTGGTCCCTTCTTGGTTGGGTGGTCCCTTCTTGGTTTGGGTGGTCCCTTCTTGGTTTGGGTGGTCCCTTCTTGGTTGGGTGGTCCCTTCTCCCATCCCTGACATTTTTGGGTGGTCCCTTCTTGATTTGGGAGGTCCCTTCTTGGCTTGGGTGGTCCTTTCGTGGTCCATCGAGATGTTTGGGTGGTCCTTTCTTCATTGGGTGGTCCCTTCTCCCATCCAGGAGATTTTTGGGTGGTCCCTTCTTGGTTGGGTGGTCCCTCCTTGGTTTGGGTGGTCCCTTCCTCCCATCCCTGAGATTTTTGAGTGGTCCCTCCTTGGTTTGGGTGGTCCCTTCTTGGTTTGGGTGGTCCCTTCTGATTTGGGTGGTCCCTTCTTGGTTTGGGTGGTCCCTTCTTGGTTTGGGTGGTCCCTTCTTGGTTTGGGTGGTCCCTTCCATCCTGAGATGTTTGGGTGGTCCCTTCTTTGGTTGGGTGGTCCCTTCTTGATTTGGGTGGTCCCTTCATGGTTTGGGTGGTCCCTTCTCCCATCCCTGACATTTTTGGGTGGTCCCTCCTTGGTTTGGGTGGTCCCTCCTTGGTTGGGTGGTCCCCTTCTTGGTTGGGTGGTCCCTTCTTGGTTGGGTGGTCCCTCCTTGATATGGGTGGTCCCTTCTCCCATCCCTGAGATTTTTGGGTGGTCCCTTCTTGGTTGGGTGGTCCCTTCTTGGTTTGGGTGGTCCCTTCTTGGTTTGGGTGGTCCCTTCTTGGTTTGGGTGGTCCCTTCTTGATCTGGGTGGTCCCTTCTCCCATCCCTGATATTTTTGGGTGGTCCCTTCTTGGTTGGGTGGTCCCTTCTCCCATCCCTGACATTTTTGGGTGGTCCCTTCTTGGTTTGGGTGGTCCCTTCTTGGTTTGGGTGGTCCCTCCTTGGTTTGGGTGGTCCCTCCTTGGTTTGGGTGGTCCCTCCTTGGTTGGGGTGGTCCCTTCTTGTTTTGGGTGGTCCCTTCTTGTTTTGGGTGGTCCCTCCTTGGTTGGGTGGTCCCTTCTTGCTTGGGTGGTCCCTTCTCCCATCCAGGAGATTTTTGGGTGGTCCTTTCTTGGTTTGGGTGGTCCCTCCTTGGTTTGGGTGGTCCCTCCTTGGTTTGGGTGGTCCCTCCTTGGTTTGGGTGGTCCCTTCTTGGTTTGGGTGGTCCCTTCTTGGTTTGGGTGGTCCCTCCTTGCTTGGGTGGTCCCTTCTCCCATCCAGGAGATTTTTGGGTGGTCCTTTCTTGGTTGGGTGGTCCCTTCTTGATTTGGGTGGTCCCTTCTCCCATCCCTGACATTTTTGGGTGGTCCCTCCTTGGTTGGGTGGTCCCTTCTTGGTTTGGGTGGTCCCTTCTCCCATTCCTGACATTTTTGGGTGGTCCCTCCTTGGTTTGGGTGGTCCCTTCTTGGTTTGGGTGGTCCCTCCTTGGCTTGGGTGGTCCCTCCTTGGTTTGGGTGGTCCCTTCTTGATTTGGGTGGTCCCTTTTTGGGTTGGGTGGTCCCTCTTTGGTTGGGTAGTCCGTTCTTGGTTTGGGAGGTCCCTTCTTGGTTGGGTGGTCCCTCCTCAAATCCAGGAGATTTTTGGGTGGTCCCTTCTTGATTTGGGTGGTCCCTCCTCCCATCCCTGACATTTTGGGTGGTCCTCTGATTTGGGCGGTCCCTTCTCCCACCCAGGAGATTTTTGGGTGGTCCCTTCTTGGTTTGGGTGGTCCCTTCTCCCATCCCTGACATTTTTGGGTGGTCCCTCTAGATTTGGGTGGTCCCTCCTCCCATCCCTGACATTTTTGGGTGGTCCCTTCTTGGTTTGGGTGGTCCCTCTTTGGTTGGGTGGTCCCTTCTTGGTTTGGGTGGTCCCTTCTGGATTTGGGTGGTCCCTCCTCCCATCCCTGACATTTTTAGGTGGTCCCTCTAGATTTGGGCGGTCCCTTCTCCCACCCAGGAGATTTTTGGGTGGTCCCTCCTTGGTTGGGTGGTCCCTTCTCCCATCCCTGACACTTTTGGGTGGTCCCTCTAGATTTGGGTGGTCTCTCCTCCCACCCCTGACATTTTTGGGTGGTCCCTTCTTGTTTGGGTGGTCCCTTCTTGTTTGGGTGGTCCCTTCTTGTTTGGGTGGTCCCTCCTTGATTTGGGTGGTCCCTTCTTGATCTGGGTGGTCCCTCTGGATTTGGGTGGTCTTTTCTCCCACCCCTGACATTTTTTGGGTGGTCCCTCTGGATTTGGGTGGTCCCTCCTCAAATCCCTGACATTTTTGGGTGGTCCCTTCTTGGTTTGGGTGGTCCCTCTAGATTTGGGTGGTCTTTTTTCCCACCCCTGACATTTTTGGGTGGTCCCTCTAGATTGGGGTGGTCCCTCCTCCCACCCCTGATATTTTTAGGTGTTCCCTCTAGATTTGGGTGGTCTTTTCTCCCGCCCCTGACATTTTTGGGTGGTCCCTTCTTGGTTTGGGTGGTCCCTCCTCCCACCCCTGACATTTTTGGGTGGTCCCTCTGGATTTGGGTGGTCCCTCCTCCCACCCCTGACATTTTTGGGTGATCCCTCTTGATTTGGGTGGTCTTTTCTCCCACCCCTGACATTTTTTGGGTGGTCCCCCTTTCCCAGGCGAGTTCATCCGCGCCCTGTACGAGTCGGAGGAGAACTGCGAGGTCGACCCCATGAAGTGCTCGGCGTCCACCCTGGCCGACCACCAGGCCAACCTGCGCATGTGCTGCGAGCTGGCCCTCTGCAAGGTCGTCAATTCCCACTGGTGAGGGGGAAAATTCGGGATTGGGGTCGGGATTGGGGTCAGGAACGGGAAATTGGGGTCAGGGATGGGAAATTGGGGTGGGAAATGGGGTGGGAATGGGGTCAACCTGGGCGTGTGCTGCGAGCTGGGGCTCTGCAAGGTCGTCAATTCCCACTGGTGAGGGGGGAAAAATTCGGGATTGGGGTCGGGATTGGGGTCAGGGAACAGGAATTGGGGTCGGAATTTGGGTGGGAAATGGAATTGGGGTGGGAAATGGGGATGGGAATGGGGCCAACCTGCTGCGAGCTGGGGGCTCTGCAAGGTCGTCAATTCCCACTGGTGAGGGGGGAAAATTCGGGATTGGGGTCGGGATTGGGGTCAGGGAACGGGAATTGGGGTCAGAATTTGGGTGGGAAATGGAAATTGGGGTGGGAAATGGGAAATGGGAAATGGGAACGGGGCCAACCTGGGCGTGTGCTGCGAGCTGGGGGCACTGCAAGGTCGTCAATTCCCACTGGTGAGGGGGGAAAAGTCGGGATTGGGGTCGGGATTGGGGTCAGGGAACGGGAAATGGGGTCAGGGATGGGAAATGGGGTGGGAAATGGGGAATGGGAAATGGGAACGGGGCCAACCTGGGCGTGTGCTGCGAGCTGGGGGCTCTGCAAGGTCGTCAATTCCCACTGGTGAGGGGGGAAAATTCGGGATCGGGGTTGGGATTGGGGTCTGGGATGGGAAATTGGGGGTGGGAAATGGAATTGGGGTGGGAAATGGGGAATGGGAAATGGGAACGGGGCCAACCTGGGCGTGTGCTGCGAGCTGGGGGCTCTGCAAGGTCGTCAATTCCCACTGGTGAGGGGGAAGTCGGGATTGGGGTCGGGATTGGGGTCTGGGATGGGAAATTGGGGTCAGGGATGGGAAATGGGGTGGGAAATGGGAGATGGGAAATGGGAACGGGGCCAACCTGGGCGTGTGCTGCGAGCTGGGGGCTCTGCAAGGTCGTCAATTCCCACTGGTGAGGGGGGAAAATTCGGGATCGGGGTTGGGATTGGGGTCTGGGATGGGAAATTGGGGGTGGGAAATGGAATTGGGGTGGGAAATGGGGAATGGGAAATGGGAACGGGGCCAACCTGGGCGTGTGCTGCGAGCTGGGGGCTCTGCAAGGTCGTCAATTCCCACTGGTGAGGGGGGAAATTCGGGATTGGGGTCGGGATTGGGGTCTGGGATGGGAAATTGGGGTCAGGGATGGGAAATGGGGTGGGAAATGGGAGATGGGAAATGGGAACGGGGCCAACCTGGGCGTGTGCTGCGAGCTGGGGGCTCTGCAAGGTCGTCAATTCCCACTGGTGAGGGGGGAAAATTCGGGATTTGGGTCGGGATTGGGGTCAGGAACGGGAATTGGGGTCGGAATTTGGGTGGGAAATGGAAATTGGGGTGGGAAATGGGGGTGGGAAATGGGAATGGGGCCAACCTGCTGCGAGCTGGGGGCTCTGCAAGGTCGTCAATTCCCACTGGTGAGGGGGGAAAATTCGGGATCTGGGTCGGGATTGGGGGTGGGAATGATGATAGGAGCGAAATCAGGGACAGGAACGACAATGGGGATGGGAAATGGGAAATGGGAAATGGGAACGGGGCCAACCTGGGCGTGTGCTGCGAGCTGGGGGCTCTGCAAGGTCGTCAATTCCCACTGGTGAGGGGGGAAATTCGGGATTGGGGTCGGGATTGGGGGTGGGAATGATGATAGGAACGAAATCAGGGACGGGAACGATGATGGGGTGGGAAAGGGGTGGGAAATGGGAAATGGGGATGGGAATGGGGCCAACCTGCTGTGAGTTGGGGGCTCTGCAAGGTCGTCAATTCCCACTGGTGAGGGGGGAAAATTCGGGATTGGGGTCGGGATTGGGGTCTGGGATGGGAATTGGGGTCAGGGATGGGAATTGGGGTGGGAAATGGGGGTGGGAAATGGGAACGGGGCCAACCTGGGCGTGTGCTGCGAGTTGGGGGCTCTGCAAGGTCGTCAATTCCCACTGGTGAGGGGGGAAAAGTCGGGATTGGGGTCGGGATTGGGGTCAGGGAACGGGAATTGGGGTCAGGGATGGGAATTGGGGTGGGAAATGGGGAATGGGAAATGGGAACGGGGTCAACCTGGGCGTGTGCTGCGAGCTGGGGGCTCTGCAAGGTCGTCAATTCCCACTGGTGAGGGGGGAAAATTCGGGATCGGGGTCGGGATTGGGGTCAGGAACA
>NW_026087432.1:65000-70076 GCF_022539395.1 Myiozetetes cayanensis
GGAGTACCTGGCGTTCATGAACGAGTTCCTGGAGCTGCAGTGGGGGATGATGATGAGATTGATGATTATGGATAATGAATGAATGATTGGATATTGATGACGATAACGATGATATTGATGATGATGGGTGGTCAATGATGATGATGATGATGAAGATGATGATGAAGGCTCTCACCTGGGGGCAGGTTTGGCAGCAAGGAGGAGTACCTGGCGTTCATGAACGAGTTCCTGGAGCTGCAGTGGGGGATGATGATGATGGTTTATAATGATGATATTGATGATATTGATGATATTGATGATGATGAGTGATCAATGATAATGATGATGATGATGAAGATGATGATGAAGGCTCTCACCTGGGGACAGGTTTGGCAGCAAGGAGGAGTACCTGGCGTTCATGAACGAGTTCCTGGAGCTGGAGTGGGCCAGCATGCAGCAGTTCCTGTACGAGATCTCCAACCTGGACACCCTCACCAACAGCACCAGCTTCGAGGGCTACATCGACCTGGGCCGGGAGCTCTCCACGCTCCACGCCCTCCTCTGGGAGGTGATGTCGCAGCTCAGCAAGGTAAACTCACCTGGGGGTCACCTGGGCCAGCCATGGAGGTCACCTGTCCAGCCATGACCTCACCTGAGCAGCCATGACCTCACCTGGGGGTCACCTGTCCACCCATGACCTCACCTGGGGGGTGGGGCCGCGAGCTCTCCACGCTCCACGCCCTCCTCTGGGAGGTGATGTCACAGCTCAGCAAGGTAAACTCACCTGGGGGGGTCACCTGGGCACCTGGGGGGGTCACCTGTCCAGCCATCACCTCACCTGAGCACCCATGACCTCACCTGGGGGTCACCTGGGGGGTGGGGCCGGGAGCTCTCCACGCTCCACGCCCTCCTCTGGGAGGTGATGTCACAGCTCAGCAAGGTAAACTCACCTGGGGGGGTCACCTGTCCAGTCATGATGTCACCTGTCCAGCCATCACCTCACCTGGGCACCTGGGGGGGTCACCTGTCCAGCCATCACCTCACCTGGGGGTCAATTGGGCACCCATGACCTCACCTGGGGGTCACCTGGGCATCTGGGAGGGTCACCTGGGGGTCAATTGGGCACCCATGACCTCACCTGGGACTCACCTGGGGGTCAATTGGGCACCCATGACCTCACCTGAGCACCTGGGGGGGTCACCTGGGGGGTGGGGCCGGGAGCTCTCCACGCTCCACGCCCTCCTCTGGGAGGTGATGTCACAGCTCAGCAAGGTAAACTCACCTGGGGGGGTCACCTGTCCACCCATGACCTCACCTGAGCACCCATGACCTCACCTGGGGGTCACCTGTCCAGCCATGACCTCACCTGTCCAGCCATGACCTCACCTGAGCAGCCATGACCTCACCTGGGGGTCACCTGGGGGGTGGGGCCGCGAGCTCTCCACGCTCCACGCCCTCCTCTGGGAGGTGATGTCGCAGCTCAGCAAGGTAAACTCACCTGGGGACACCTGGGGGGGTCACCTGTCCAGCCATGACCTCACCTGGGGGTCACCTGTCCAGCCATGACCTCACCTGGGGGGTGGGGAGGGGAGCTCTCCACGCTCCACGCCCTCCTCTGGGAGGTGATGTCGCAGCTCAGCAAGGTAAACTCACCTGGGGGGGTCACCTGTCCAGTCATGACCTCACCTGTCCAGCCATGACCTCACCTGTCCAGCCATGACCTCACCTGGGGGTCACCTGGGGGGTGGGGCCGGGAGCTCTCCACGCTCCACGCCCTCCTCTGGGAGGTGATGTCACAGCTCAGCAAGGTAAACTCACCTGGGGGGGTCACCTGGGCACCTGGGGGGGTCACCTGTCCAGCCATGACCTCACCTGTCCAGCCATGACGTCACCTGTCCAGCCATGACCTCACCTGGGGGGTGGGGAGGGGAGCTCTCCACGCTCCACGCCCTCCTCTGGGAGGTGATGTCACAGCTCAGCAAGGTAAACTCACCTGGGGGGGTCACCTGTCCAGTCATGATGTCACCTAAGCAGCCATGACCTCACCTGGGGGTCACCTGTCCACCCATGACATCACCTGTCCAGCCATGACCTCACCTGAGCACCTGGGGGGGTCACCTGGGGGGTGGGGCCGGGAGCTCTCCACGCTCCACGCCCTCCTCTGGGAGGTGATGTCACAGCTCAGCAAGGTAAACTCACCTGGGGACACCTGGGGAGCCATCCACGACCTCACCTGTCCAGCCATGACATCACCTGTCCAGCCATGACCTCACCTGTGCAACCATGACCTCACCTGGGGGTCACCTGTCCAGCCATGACCTCATCTGAGCACCCACAACCTCATCTTGGGGTCACCTGGGGGTCACCTGAGCACCCATGACCTCACCTGAGCACCTGGGAGGGTCACCTGGGGGTCAATTGGGCACCCATGACCTCACCTGAGCACCTGGGAGGGTCACCTGGGGGTCAATTGGGTCACCCATGACCTCACCTGTCCAGCCATGACCTCATCTTGGGGTCACCTGGGGGTCATCTGAGCACCCATGACCTCATCTTGGGGTCACCTGAGCACCCATGACGTCACCTGGGGGTCACCTGGGGGTCACCTGAGCACCTGGGAGGGTCACCTGGGGGTCAATTGGGCACCCATGACCTCACCTGAGCACCCACAGCCTCACCTGGGGGTCAATTGGGGCACCCATGACCTCACCTGGGCACCTGGGGGTCAATTGGGGCACCCATGACCTCACCTGAGCAGCCATGACCTCATCTTGGGGTCACCTGAGGGTCACCTGGGGGTCAATTGGGCACCCATGACCTCACCTGAGCACCTGGGAGGGTCACCTGGGGGTCAATTGGGCACCCATGACCTCACCTGGGCAACCATGGACTCACCTGGGGGTCACCTGGGGGTCAATTGGGCACCCATGACCTCACCTGGGGGTCACCTGGGGGTCACCTGGGGGTCAATTGGGCACCCATCACCTCACCTGAGCACCTAGGGGGGTCACCTGGGGGTCAATTGGGCACCCATGACCTCACCTGAGCACCCATGGACTCACCTGGGGGTCACCTGAGCACCCATGACCTCACCTGGGGGTCACCTGGGGGTCACCTGGCAGGTGGTGACCCCCTCCCCCTCCCCCACCTTTTTCCCCCCTCCTGCCTCCTCCCCAGGTGTCCCACCCAGCTGTGGCCCAGCACGTGACGTCACGGGGGTCCCACCTGGCCAGGTGAGCTTCCCCCCCCAGGTGTGCCCAGGTGTGCCCAGATGGTCCCAGGTGTGCCCAGATGGTCCCAGGTGTGCCCAGGTGTGCCCAGGTGTGCCCAGATGGTCCCAGGGGTCCCACCTGCCCAGGTGTACCCAGGTGTGCCCAGGTGTGCCCAGATGGTCCCAGGGGTCCTACCTGCCCAGGTGTGCCCAGATGTGCCCAAGGTGTGATGTTCTCAGGGTCCCACCTGCCCAGGTGTGCCCAGGTGTGCCCAGATGTGTCCCAGGGTCCCACCTGCCCAGGTGTGCCCAGGTGTGCCCAGGTGTGATGTTATCAGGGGTCCCACCTGCCCAGGTGTGCCCAGATGGTCCCAGGGGTCCCACCTGCCCAGGTGTGCCCAGGTGTGCCCAGGTGTGCCCAGGTGTGGTGTTACCAGGGGTCCCACCTGCCCAGGTGTGCCCAGGTGTGCCCAGGTGTGACATTCCCAGGGGTTCCACCTGCCCAGGTGTGCCCAGGTGTGCCCAGATGGTCCCAGGGGTCCAACCTGCCCAGGTGTGCCCAGGTGTGCCCAAGGTGTGATGTTCTAAGGGGTGCCACCTGCCCAGGTGTGCCCAGGTGTGCCCAGATGGTCCCAGGGGTCCCACCTGCCCAGGTGTGCCCAGGTGTGCCCAGATGGTCCCAGGTGTCCCCCCTGCCCAGGTGTGCCCAGGTGTGCCCAGATGGTCCCAGGGGTCCCACCTGCCCAGGTGTGCCCAGGTGTGCCCAGATAATCCCAGGGGTGCCACCTGCCCAGGTGTGCCCAGGTGTGATGTTATCAGGGTCCCACCTGCCCAGGTGTACCCAGGTGTGCCCAGGTGTGATGTTATCAGGGTCCCACCTGCCCAGGTGTACCCAGGTGTGCCCAGGTGCACCCACGTGGGCTAATATGCACCAAGGTGTGCCCAGGTGCCTCCAGGTGCCTCCAGGTGTGCCAAGGTGTGCCCAGGTGTGCCAAGGTGCACTCAGGTGTGCCCAGGGGCACCCACGTGGGCTAAGATGCACTCAGGTGTGCCCAGGTGCCTCCAGGTGCTTCTAGGTGTGCCAAGAGGCCCAGGTGTGCCCAGGTGTGCCCAGGTGTGCCCAGGTGTGGTAAATTGAGCTCAGGTGCACTCAGATGCACTCAGGTGTGCCCAGGTGTGCCCAGGTGTGCCCAGGTGCACTCAGGTGTGCCCAGGTGTGCCCAGGTGCACTCAGGTGTGCCCAGGTGTGGTAAATTGAGCTCAGGTGCACTCAGATGTACTCAGATGCACCCACCTGCACCCAGGTGCCTCCAGGTGTGCCAAGAGTCACTCAGGTGTGCCCAGGTGTGCCCAGGTGCACCCAGGTGCACTCAGGTGTGCCCAGGTGTGGTAAATTGAGCTCAGATGCACTCAGATGCACCCAGGTGTGCCCAGGGGTGCCCAGGTGTGGTAAATTGAGCTCAGATGCACTCAGGTGTGCCCAGGTGTGCACCCAGGTGCACCCAGGTGTCCCCAGGTGCCCCCACCTGCCCCCAGGTGCCTCCAGGTGTGCCAAGAGTCACTCAGGTGTGCCCAGGTGTGGTAAATTGAGCTCAGATGCACTCAGGTGTGCCCAGGTGTGCCCAGGTGCACTCAGGTGTGCCCAGGTGTGGTAAATTGAGCTCAGGTGCACTCAGATGCACCCAGGTGCCTCCAGGAGTGTCCGGGTGCCTCCAGGTGCCTCCAGGTGCCTCCAGGTGCCTCCAGGTGTGCCCAGGTGTGCCCCCTCTCTCCCCCTGCAGGAGGCCCTGCTGAAGCTGGGCCCGCTGCCCCGCCTGCTGACCGACATCAGCGTGACCCTGCGCAACCCCCACCTGCACCCAGGGGTGCCCAGGGTGTGCCCAGGG
>NW_026087433.1:0-68676 GCF_022539395.1 Myiozetetes cayanensis
AAATTATTATTTTCCTGTGTTGCTTTAAATACCTGAAGGGATTCATGGAGCTCCTAATTTGATGGACAATACTTTTCCTCTTCTTGCAGTCACCCCAAGCAGGCACAAAAGAAAAGACTCTATGTTGCTGGCTTTGTACCTCAGGCCCAATATCTTTAAGTGCCAAAATTGAAAGAAAGGGCTACACCCCAGGTATGTGATAGAATTAATTATAGGATATGTCTTTTCTTCCTTTTTAAAGCTAGAGTCCATACTTACTGGTTTTATATAAATGAAACATTAAGGATATTTTTACCACATCAGTCTGCATTTAGCAATCTTCTCAGTATACTCTGTTTCCTAAGACAGCGCTACTTGTATCTCTAGATTGTTCAAGGACCTCATCTATTAGACTGTCCCTAAAAGGGACTATTGGAAAAAAGCTACTCATGAAAACTTTCATAGAAAGATAACTTAGACTAATACTTCCAACCCCCCTGCCAGGAGTAGGGACACCTGCCACTAGACCAGGTTACTCAGATCCCCATTCAACCTGGTCCTAAACACCTCCAGGTTGGGCAACTCCTGTGCTCCTGTGGGCAACCTTTTCCTGTGCTTCACTATTCTTATAGTAAATAATTTCTTCCTAATATCTGTCGTAGTTTACCTTGGCTGAACACCAAGTATCAACTGAGCCTGTGCCCATTTCCCCCCCCCCCAAAGGAGAGGGGAGGAGGGAAAGAAGAAAAAGGAAAAAAAACTACGGGACCAAAACTGCAAAGAAAAATAGCTTTATATTTACACAGAGAGGGGAAAAAAGTAAAATTAGCAACATTATATACCACAGAAAAGAACTAACAACAAAAACTACTTCCCCAAAAAAACGTTGTCCTTCTCCAAAGAAACAAATCAGCCATCCAAGGAGCTATCTGGAAGAGAAGGGAAGGCTCGCTTCCTTCCTGTCTCTTTTATATCCAAAGTGACATAACATGGGATGGAATATCTTATTGGCAGAATATACATCAGATGATCTATCCTAGTTCCGTTTCCCTCTCAGGGAGGGTAACAAACCCATTACATATCTAATTCAAACCTTCCTAGAAAGGACATGGATGTGTTCTGCACTGTGTGATTGTAACACCCTCTAGGGAGTCTGCATAGTAGATTGGATTTTTTTGCTCTTTCCCTTAGCATGCTTCCTATGAATGAAAATCCTCATGAGCTTAAACAACATCTTAGCCACTATAAAAGCCATCATTGTTCGTAACACTTTCCTAAACTTATTTCTAGATGAGAAAATTGTCAGTATTCATCTTGACCTGGTCCCAGTCTTTTGTTATTCTGAATTTTTTAAATTTGTTTATTGATGTGTATGTGCACTGGAAGATTTGAGACAAATATTTAAAATATGAATCGAGTTAGCGCACACTACTTCAAAGCTGTCTGAAGTTGGTCAACTTCATTAGGACCATAGTTCTCTCTGAAAAGCAGATTTTCTGCATGGATGGTCTCTACATGCATGCCACTGCACTGACTTACTGGACTACCTAATATGCAAAGTTTAACATGAAAAAACATACACAGTAGATCTAGTCCAGAGGAGGACTGCGAAGTTGATAAGAGGACTGGAGCACCTCACCTACGAAGACAGGCTGGGAAAGTTGGCGCTGTTCAGCCTGGAGAAGAGAAGGTTGTGTGGAGATATAGCAACCTTCCAGTATCTGAAGGGGTTTACAGGGAAGCTGGAAAGGGACTCTGTCAGGAGCTGTAGTGATAGGACAAGGAGTAATGGGTACAAATTGAAAGAGGGGAAATTTAGGTTAGATATTAGGAGGAAATTCTTTACTGTGATAGTGGTGAGACACTGGGACAGGTTGCCCAGGGAGACTGTGGATGCCACAACCCTGGCAGTGTTCAAGGCCAGGTTGGATGAGGCCTTGAGCAACCTGGTCTAGTGGGAGGTTGTTGCGGGTGGGAGTGGAAGCTTCAGACAAAGTTTATTAGAGAAGCCCTCCCATTGAGCCATGAGGTGCAGAAAGGACCCCTTTGCTTTCCATACTCCTCGGAGAGGAGCCTAGGTGTGGCTGGATCCAATCTTAGACACAGATTTTGTCAATGGTTTTAAGTACAACTTTGTCCTGCAGGGTTAAAGATGGCAAAATCGGGTATATTTATATTAAATGAATTATTTATTATGACAAATGATTAGACAAAGTATCTTAATCAGAATCCTTTGCTACACAGTATAAAAGCTAAAACTACTACTATAGTATAATATAGTGTAGTGCACTATATCAAAGCAATTATATTAAAGCAATTATCTTAAAGCTAGAAAAAAAGACAGAAACAATTATTAAGTAGAGATTTGATGTAACTCACCCATACCAAATGTCGTGGTTTTGCTCTGGGTCAATTTGCTCTCACACCCCCCACACACAATTACTATTAATTGAGAGAAGGTTTATGCAAACAAAAGAGATCTGATTTGGGAAAATAATATTAACATTTATTACTAGCAAAATAAAACTAAAGAACTACATCTACAACAATTCTACTTAAGTAAAAGTACTATGTATTTACAGAAATACTTCTCCCCCCTTTATATCAGTCCAAGGAGGAGAAGTAGTTTCTTTCTCCATTCTTGGAGCTCCAGGTCTCTTCAATAATTTTGCAGCACTCTCGTCGCAGCTGGAACTCTTTCATCTCTCTTTGTTGCCTCCAAGGCTGGGCCTACCATCCTCTTGGGCTAAGATCGGAGGCTGGGGGTTACCCAGGCCCTGAAGTTTTTCTCTTCTATGGACTTGCAAGGGGACACTTGCCTACCATGGATCTTCACCACAGGATTGCAGGGGATAATGGCTTATGAGTCCACCCCTGTTTTCCTGTGGAGGTCCCTCCCCACGGGAGAACAGTCCTTGAACCTCTCCAACATGGGTCTAGCATGGATCCCTCACTTGGATCCCAAGCTTACCCAAGCCGTTCTCACTCCGGCATAAGCCTCTCTCTCAGGATCATAAATCTTCAGCAGTAGCATGGATTCCACACACGGATCCCAACATCCCTACCCAAGCCGTTCTTACTCCAGTGTAGGTTCTCTCAGGGTCACAAATCTCCAGCACTAGCAGCATGGATCTCTCACTGAGATCCCAAGCTTACCCGAACCGTTTTCACTCTGGTGTAAGCCTTATTCCTTTCAGGGTCATAAATCTTCAACAGGACTCTGCCTCATTTCAGTCCTTTTCATGAAGCCTCGGCTTCCTTGTATATCCACAAGCTCCTTTGTGAGCCGCATGAGGGTCTCCTCACCCCAACAATCTTCTAAAAGGTAGCAGGGATTTATTTTTCAGTCCTTTCCCTTCTGAAGGGAGAGAGTGAAAGGGGGGAGAAACAGCCCCCCCCTTCGAACTTCTCTCTCCTGCAGCTGCCAGCTTTGACCTTGGAGGTCCCTTATCTCTCTGACGGAATTCTTCTACAGCAGTTTTTCGTCCAAGCAGTCAGTCCTTTAAAGTTTTTTTCTTTCACTCTCCTACATGAGAGAAGGGGGGCTTCAGGGCCACACCTGTCCCCAGCCCAAGCCGGGGAGGAGGGGGCCTTGGCCCACTCGGGGCCTGTCTCCTCTCCTACATGGCTACTGATACTAATTCCAACTGCGTAACCACCTTCTCTTCCGTTTTCTTAAATATGTAATTAGCAAAGGCGTTACTGAGAGTTTTGATTGACTTTTTGTCCAGAAATCCACCTGGACAAAACCATCCTCAACCCCAGGGGCTGACTGGCTGGGCAAAACCACGACACCAATGCTTGTGGGTGAAAATCTCTTTCACTCAACCTCAAGAAGTATCCTTGAGGGGCGTCCCTACTTCAAGGGAGAAAAGTCCACACACACTCCAAGAAGAGTATGTTAGAAGAAATCTCCCGAATTCATGTGGAACTGGACTTCTATACTATAAAGTGACTGACTGCCAGTCACATCTCCAGGTCAGTTTAGCAGCTTATCTGCCAAACCTTTGCTTCACTATGAGGATGTTAATTTGGGGTTGATGTGCCAGACTGGTTTTAGCATAATTCAACACCAAAACAAGCAAGACATACCCTCTCTCAGTCCACCCCTGATAGCCTTGCAAATAGGGCATTGTTAGAGTTGCTTGACCACATTCTAGGGCAGAGCCATCCTGCTACAGAGGTGTCCCTGCCCATGGCAGGGGAGATTGGGACTACATAATCTCTAAGGTCCGTTCCAACCCCTTAACATTCTATGATTCTACGATCTAGCCTTGTGCTTCAGTATTTCTGTTATTTCCATCTAGGATTTAGATACAATATAGATGATGGATGAGTTATACAGCAACAGTGTATATGCATAGAGGAAAACTTCTGGATTTATGGTATCCTCGTATTGTCAGGCCCTGGTTGTCTTGGGGGACTTGAGCTGTCCTGATATCTCCTGAAGGAACAACACAGCAGGGCATAAGCAATATTGGAGGTTCCTGGAGGTCAAGGTCCTGACCCAAGAGATAGAGGTGCCAATGAGGAGAGGTACTTTGCTGGACCTCACACTCACCAGCAAGGAGTGGCTTGTTGAGGCTATTAAGGTCAAGGCAGCCTTGGCTGCAATAACCAAGAGATGGTGGAGTTCAGGATCTGGAGGGGAAAGAGGATGATGCAAACCAAGCTTATAATCCCGGACTTGAGGAGAGGAGACTTTGGCCTCTTTAATGATCTGTTTGGAAATGTCCCGTGGGATAAGGCCCTAGAGGGAAGTGGGGCCCAGGGAAGCTAGTTAATCATAGAATGGTTTGGATTGGAAGAGACCTTAAAGATCATTTAGTTCCAACCCCACTGCCATAGGCAGGGACACCTTCCACTAGACCAGATTTCTCAAAGCCCCCTTGTATCAGGGAATGTTGATATTTTTTGGTCTGTGTTTGGCCCAGCCACCTGTGAAAGTCTTGTTCTTTGCCTGCCAAGTTCACTGATAAACAGGAGCTTCATCCTTGGAGATGAGAGTTTCTTGTATAAACTGTTTTAATTGGTGTTCTGTGATTGGCTCATTGTCTGTAGAGCACATTTGAAGGAGAAACTGAAGAGGAGAAGATGAAGTAAAGCCCTCAGACCCAAATAGATAAGACCCCTTGAGTGAAACAGCACATGTGATAGGGGAATTCCAAAGTTCTCATGCATGTGCTGAAGGGGTACACTTACATAACGGGGGGAGGGACTGAAGGCCACTGGCTGGGCGGTGCTGGCCACACCCACCCAGGCAGATGTCACTGGCTAATTGGAAAAAAATGCAGGTGGCTCATGCTCAACCGCTTTCAAGCTTCACATGAAGGACAACGTTGCCTTTTGCGGGGACACCCGCTATCTTGTGAGCCTGCTGACACTCCAAGGATGCAGCCTCTGCTATGGGGAATTCTAGTTATTCTGAGGTCTGTAAGACAACCTTGTAAAACACACCTGTGTGCGTGGGGGTTTCACTGAGGGCTTAGTCACTCCTCTTCATTCCTGTCTCTCAGGTTCCTGTTTACTTAGCCACTTTTATAATAAATATTGGGTTTATTGTTGAGCTTTCAGCAGTGTCTTGGTTTTCAATCTTGGCATCCTTCGAACTCACCCCGTTACACCCCATCCAATCTATCCTTGAACACTTCCAGGGATGGGGTATCCAGAACATCTTTGGGCACCCTGTTTCAGTGCCTCACCACCCTCACAGTAAAGAATTTCTTCCTAACATCTAATCTAAACCTACCCTCTTTCACTTTAAGGCCATTCCCCTTTGTCCTATCCCTCACCAGCTTTCTTGTAGTACCCTTTAGGTACTGGAAGGGTGCTATAAGGTCTCCTTGGAGCCTTCTCTTCTCCAGGCTAAACAGCCCCAACTCTCTCAGCCTGTTTTTGTAGGAGAGGTGCTTCAGCCCTCTGATCATCTTTGTGACCTTCCTCTGGACTATCTCTAACAGGTCCATGTCTTTTTTTGTGCTGGGGGCCCCAAAACTGGATGCAATACTCCAGGTCAAGTCTCATGAGAGCAAAGAGAGTAGATCTTCAGTGATCTTCTGAGAGGATCTAGATTCATCTCAGCTACCATTGTACTCTTAATTTCTGTGTCTCAGACAGGAACTCTTTCTGTAGTCATTAATTAGGTCACATTTCAGGCTGAAATCTCTGTGTCTAATTTCTTCCTCCCAACTCACATGCATCAAATAATTCCCTAAAGGTAGCAGAAATGAGTCTGGTCTTGAGATAGATATATGTATCTCAGTGCCTACACTGTGCATTGAGCAACCCTGAAAAATACCTGGTTTAAGAAAAGGAAGAAAGATAAGACTGATTCTTTATCTGTGGCAACAAGTAGAATGATCAAGTTTATGTAGTACACTTTCATTTGAAATTGGAGCCAAACTTGTCTTAGAAAATTAAAGTTGATATTTGATAAACCAATGACAACTTTACCATCTTTACTATACTGATACTGTATCTCTCTGATACAGTAGGGATTCAGTACATACTTTGTGTATCATCCATTCTACTCCCATATGGAAACAATGCTTTGTTTTTGCTTTTTTTCTGCTTTTTAAATATAGATAATCTGGGATAGAGAAATGGTATGAGACTGTCACTACAGAGAAAAAACACACAAGTCTGTCAGTGGCCAGAAACTCAGTAAACTGAAGAGGAATCCAATTTAAGTATAAATGTAAGCATGAAGCTAAGTCTATTACTTAGAAAGGAAAGATATTTACTTTTCTCAATTGTAGCATATTAATAGTATGTGTGGGAATGATTAAAATCACACTATTTCAAACTGTGTTTAATTTTCTGCTCTTCCTTGCTGGCTTTTCCAAATTTTCCTTGAAATTGCTTGTGCTTGATGTCAAGGACTGGTGATTGTTAGTTAATTTCTTTTGAAATATTTCAACAATTCTTTTTTATTTGTATTAATCATGGGGGGATTTTTGTCCTTTTTCAGTGTTTGGGTGATTGGCATGCAGCTAATTTCTAATAGTCGTTCTTTGAGATGGATATGCAAAATCAGGGGAATCCCATGTTTACTTGGTTTATCAACAATGACCAGCTACACAAATGGATAAATAATCCATAGATCTCTTTCTTGGCAAAAGAATAACAAAAACTTGATTGCAATGTTGTCCCTCAATTGGGGTTTAGGCCCAGTGCACAGGAGCCAATGAGCACAGAGTCAAGATCCACCTTCTAACCATTAATATACCTCTGTGCAGAAAGGGGTGCTAGGTGATGGTTTGCAAATCTAGCACACCTCTTTGGGAGTTTTCAGGCTTCTATACAAGTTGCAACAAAGAAGAGGTTGTACAAAACTTGTTCATTGGTCAACTTAACCAATGCATTTCTGCACATGCTCTGATTAGTGACTAGTTCATTATACAAAGGTGGTTTGACATTAGCATGTAAGATCCCCTCCCAGGGGTATAATTTTTACCATGCTAATTAGTCTTAGCTTACCTTTGGACAACCTTACACCCTTCTTCCCCATCCCTCTGGTCTGGAGTTGATTCATCTTTGTGGACATTAGCACATTCTTGTCATTCCTGTGTTATCTTGGGGTGATTCTTCACTTTGAGGACTACAGCAATACAAAATAGATGTAGCAGACACGTACTACGATACAATTCCAAATATCTAATTCAAACAATAACAAATGAATATTTGGTTATTAGCCATCTCCATCGCAAGCTCTCTCTCCATGTCCTCTAAGGTTGAAATCTACCTGCACACACATCTGATGAAATTTGCACTTTCAGGTCCTCTTAGAAGTAAAAATTCATTTTCACTGGTGAACAGGAGAGGGACTGAAGGGTCACAGAAATATCTTTGTTAATGAACCTAATCTTTAGGTCCCTAGAAATAGAATTACAGTTTTCAACTCTCCCTCTTACTCTCCCTCTTTCCCTTCCTTTCCCTCTTTCTCCCAACAGAGCTAGGTTAACTCCTTTTACTATTTTCCTTTCATTGTGAAGTTAGGTTAAAAATATAAATTATTATGAAAGAATCAAGCAGCAGGGCTTCACATCTAGTAAGAGCCTGTAGTAGAAGACTGTGAAGCATATCCTGGTACTCACATTGTATGAAATTGATGTCTTCGAGTCGAATTAACTGTCCCCAACTTGAATTTTCCTACCTTTTGTAAATGTAACTGATGTTGTCAGATAGCTTCTACAATAGAAGTTGCTTAATGAAGAAAAGAACTCTGTGTTTCTTATCCTGTAAGATTCACCCAAATAAAGCAAGCATTGCATAAGATTACATCACCCAAATAAATATGCATTAGGTAGGCGGAGAATATGTATTGGATAGGCAGGTTCATGTGAATTTTACTGTATATAAGGTTTAACTTTTTACTCCTTGGTGTGCTTGATTTGTGGAAACCTCCACCTTGCACCTAGCACAGAATAAACAATGTTGCCTTTCTAAACTAGACTGTGTTTAGAGAGCTCCTAAAATTGGCAACAAAATAACTTGGCTAAGACAATGGTGTCATGCAAATACTCTCATGGTGACTTTGCTCAGGTCTAATGTGAACTATTTCAGTGATTGTGGAGGTTAGCAGCAAACTAATAAGTGGAGAAATAATGCAAATGCTGCATTAAAGGTCTGACACTTAAACAGTAGGGATTGCAGTAGAATGGTCCTTCATTCCTTATTCAAGACTATACTGACTATCTTTGCACAAAATATCTGGACTAAAACAGTATCTGAAGACAAGGAGTCAAGGCTTTTAGATTGTTCTGGGTATGATTCACTTGTTGCAGGCAGTCATACTGACTGACGTTATTCCTACTCTGCTCCAGCCTAGAACAGGTAGTGGGAAGGACCACTGGTCTCTTCCATCAGAAGAGAATATCCTGTACTGTTCATTGAACAATTGCTCTTATATGTCTATACCAAATAGAGATGGCCTTCAACAAAGTTGCCTCTGGAACCCTAGAAGCTTCATTCCTCAGTGAGCAGTAAGCTCTTAACTAAGGAAGTCCATTTAATTTGATCAGTCAGAGGCTATAAAATAATCTAACACCAATAACAGGTGTTAGAGATAAATGCTAGGTGTGAAACTCACGAAAAAAATCTAGACAAGAAGATGTAAACATTCAGAAAAATAAGCCAGCTGCGGTCAGTCCATGTTAAGATCTAGTTATTAAAATTATTAGAGAGATGCCTCTGCCTGAATTAAGGTGTAAACAAGACCATATGCCAAAATTAATAGTACGGATTTTTATTTAAAGGTAAATGTGAGGTAGAGAGAGATAGAAAGAAATAGGAAAAAGAGAGATGGGGGAGAGAAAAAGAGTGACTGAGTCAGATTAAGTAGGAAAATATCACCACTCCGTGGATTCTGACAGCATTTAACTTGCATAATAAATCTCATCCTAACAATGGAAGAGGACATTCTGGCATATAGAAACCATGAGTCAGTTTAGTTTCTCCAATTGTTAACTGTGAGTTGTGAGAATAGCCATAAATCTCTTTTTCCCATTGCCCCAACAATTGATATTGTAACTTTACTTAGCGAACCCTTGCAGATAATTATTACTCAATGTGTGGTTCTACTATTGACCAAAAATCTATTGTTTCATTCCCTGATTTTACTGGAACTAGGGGATCTGCTGGGGATGCTCTGATATTTACCCCTGTCCCCTTCACTCATTGTCAAATGTTCTGCATAATCACAACATTTACATCTTCTAATTGACCCTTCCTGCCTACAAATAGCACATTGATTCAGACCTCAAACCCCCTGTCTATTCCCCTTCTTTCACCTTCTCTAATACCACTCTCTCACATTAAAAAGGTATTCAGTATAACCTGCATATCCCTCCAGTTAGGGTTATGAGTCAGCATGACAGTTTCCAAAAGCTGATACATTCCTTCAGGATTCTCTCCATACAAACTGACAGATCATTTCCAATTCTACAAACCTGAAGAAGTAAACGAGACGTACAAAAACTGTCAGAGCCTCTGCTCCCACTGTTTGTCTTAATGGCGCCTGTATCACTGGCCAACTATATACCCGAGTCTGACCTGCAACAGGACTAAAATCCTCACTTCCCATATGCTCTTTATTTTGATTCATATCATCTTTATCCATCCCCACCCTGATGTTATATGAGGTGGAAAGGAGGAAACCAACATTCGCACATCTTCCGGCTCATCCCCTCCACAACATAAAATATCTTGCTTTTTTCTTCTTCTCAATATATGGCACCAGTATATCTCCTCCCAATTTACACTTTTTCTGAGTATCTGGATCTCTTTATAAGGTGGCCACCATTGATTACAATATTTATTCATTTTATCTTTAGTCTTCCCCAAACTTATTCTGGTTTGTCAAAATACAACTGTCATGGTTTTGCCGGTTCTTGGAAACTAGGCAGGAATTTTTCCCTTCCACCTGCCCACTGCATGCAGGGTTGTTAAGTGGGCACTTAAGGGACACAAAAGAAGTGGCTTTCTGGTTAATTGCTCAGAATCTCATCTCCTAGGAAATGGGGGGATGAGGAGCTCCTCTTTACTTTTTTTCTCTCGTCTCCTGGGAAACAGGAGGAGGAGTTTTTTTGGGCTTGCTGTGGAGGCTGGAACAGGGTCGGAGTGGAAGCTCAGTGGTTTTCTGTTCTAGGCCTGCTTGCCTGCTGTGGATCCTGCTTGGATTTTTCATCAGAGAGGACTGTTTTCTGGAGGTTTTTTTTTCCCCTTCCCTGTTCCCGTTTGTTTCTTTCCTGGCGGTGGTCCTTGTGCACATCAAGGGGAGAGGCAGGACTGTGCCGCACGATTCAACCAGCCGAACAGAGTGAGTTTTTGGGATTTTTTTCCCATTGGTGAGGACTTTTTTTTTTGTTGTCTCTCTCCCCCCTCTCTCTCTCCCCTTTCCCAGTGTGTGGGGGAGAGAAGGGAAACCCATTTTTTTTTTGGTTTCTCCAACACACTCTGGAGGGTGTTACCCCCACATGGCAACGACCAGTGATTCTACAGCACCCCCTGCTGGCCAGCATAAAGAACTGCAGAATCTGCATCTCCGGTGAACCAACGGCACCCCCTGTTGACTGTGGTTAAAATTGCACCAAAGGGCAAAAACGGAACTGTTTACCTTTTTTTTCTTTGCTTGTTTATTGGTGTGTTTTGAAGGGGATTATTTGTGGGTATAGGATCATTGTTTGGTTGTTTTACTTGTTTCCTTTTGTTGTTTCTGCCAATACACATATATCTTTTAATAAAGGGCTGTTATTTTTTCCTTTTTCCACAATTTTTCCCCCTCAATTGGAGCCTCTTAATTTCGGATTTACAATTGCTTAGAGGGAGGAGTTTGGGTCTTTTTCTCATAACTCATCCTCAACAAAACACCTGTGTCTCATTTAAACTGGGACAACAACTCAGAGGGCTAGAGGGTGGAATTGTGGGTTGATTTGCCAATATACAATTACCCAATTCCTTTATCCTTAGGTCCGAACCCTCAATACAAATTACACTCTGCTCTGAACCCCTGTTGGCAAAGAAAGGAGAGCCTCTTTCCCATCACATAGTTTTGTGTGTAAAAAGGTGCCACTGTTATGAATAGAAACCAATTCCAAAGCCTGGGCATTTATTTATTACCTAATTCTGACCTCCTGTCAGACCAATGTCATTAGTTACACAGTGTTTTGACTCCCTGTTGGCAAACAGAGGGCCTACCCCCTTTTCACATATTTTTTTTGTGTACAACGACAGCCACTGTTACAAATTCTGATTCGATTTACACAAGGCTTGCAATTTTCCCAGTACTGATCAGTTACAAACCAATGCCAATCCCAGTGATTGGTATTGGATTTTTGATCTTACAATTTTTACAAAGAAAATGAAATTTGATACTCACCAGTCCAGGAATTCACCTCCCTTTTGCCCTTGCTCAAATACCTCTGGAATGTTACACCTTTGCATCATTAACCACCCCAATGCTGGAGAGGATTCAGTGGAGTCCCTGATCAAACTGGTCAGTGCACACTGGAATCTGATCTGATTCTCCATTGCTGGGGTAACAAGATGATCTGGGCAAGGCTTTATGGCCATCCCATCTGGGTTGCCAAAACTGTTGTCCTGAAACAGGGTTCTTCCACCCAATGTCTAAGAGGCTGATCCACACACATAGTTGAGGTATTTAATTTCTTTACACAGAAAGGGGTGCTGGGTGTCAAATCCACAAAGCCAGCACTATACTAATTAGTCCATATACTCAGTCTTCTTTTTTTGAGTCTGTAGGCTGTGAGTTGGTGGTTGCGATCTCTCCTTGCCAGAATTACCCTTTACCTAGTTTGGTGAATTGGCCTTGTTTGTTCCTTGTAATCTAGCCTTATCTTGGCTATTTCACCAAGTATCCTTGGTTCGGTTGTTCAGCATTCCATTGTGTCTTGTTTCAGTTGATATAATATCTCAAGTTTCTTTTTTTCTATTCTTTTTCTACATCTGCAGTTACTGAAGCTTATTAAGGCTGTAATTATTGAGATGTTAAAAATAATTTATCTATTTGGAGGCTGTACATCAGGGGGAGAAACTATGATGGAAAGGCTCATAGTTTGAGATAAAGACAGGGAGTCTTTCTTGTCATGGAAAATTAATTTATTAGCAATTCAAATAGATTTGGATAGTGAGAAACAGAGACAAATTAAAACAATAATCATTTAACAGCAGTCCTGGCTAACTGGGGAGGTCCCAGGCGACTGGAGGTTAGGAAATGTGATGTCCATCTACAAGAAGGTCCAAAAGGAGGTTCCAGGAAACTACAGGCCTGTAAGTCTGACCTCAGTGCCAGAGAAGGTTATGGAGCAGATAATTTTGAGTGCCATCATGTGGCACTTGCAGGACAACCAACTGATCAGTCCCAGCCAGCATGGGTTTATGGAAGGCAGGTCTCCTATAACAAGGTGACCCACTTAGTGGGTGAGGAAAAAGCTGTGGATGTTGTTTACCTGGACTTTAGTAAAGCTTTTGACATTGTCTCCTACAGCATTCTCCTGGAGAAACTGGCTGCTCATGGTTTGGACAGGTGTAACTGTTCACTTGGTAAAAAAACGGCTGAATGGCCAGGCCTAGCAAGTGGTGGTGGTGAATGGAGATATATCCAGTTGGCAACCAGTCACTAGTGGTGTTCCCCAGGGCTTAATATTGGGGCCAGTTCTGTTTAATATCATTATCAATGATCTGGGCAAGGGGATTGAGTGCACCCTCAGTAAGTTTGCAGATGACACCAAGTTCGGCAGGAGTGTTGATCTTCTTGAGGGTATGAAGGCTCTGCAGAGGGATCTGGACAGGCTGGATTGATGGGTCAAGGCCAACAGCATGAGGTTCAACAAGGACAAGTGTCGGGTCCTACACTTGGGTCACAACAACCCCATGCAGTGCTACAGGTTTGGGGCAGAGTGGCTCAAAAGCTGCCTAGTAGAAAAGGACCTGGGGGTGTTGGTCAACAGTTGGATGAACATGAGCCAGCTGTGTGCCCACGTGGCCAAAAAGGCAAATAACATTCTGGCCTGTATCAGAAAAAAATGTGGCCAGCAAGACTAGGGAAGTGATTGTCCCTTTATACTGGGCGCTGGTGAGGCTGCACCTCGAATACTCTCTTTGGTTTTGGACTCCTCACAACAAGAAAGACATTGAAGTGCTGTCGAAAGAAGAGCAATGAAGCTGGTAAAGGGTCTGGAGCACAGGTCTGATGAGGAGTGGCTGAGGGTATTTTGCCTGGAGAAAAGGAGGTTCAGGGGAGATCTTTATCGCTCTCTACAACTACCTGAAAGGAGGTTGTAGTGAGGTGGATGTTGGTCTCTTCTCCCAGGTAACAAATGATAGGATGAGAGGAAACAGCCTTAAGTTGCACCAGGGGAGGTTTAGATTGGATATTAAGAAAAATTTCTTCACAGAAAGGCTTGTCAAGCATTGGAACAGGCTGTCCAAGGAAGTGGTTGAGTTACCAATCCTGGACATATTTAAAAGACATGTAGACATGGCACTTAGGGAAATGGTTTAGTGGTGGACTTGGCAGTGTTAGGTTGGACTTGATCTTAGATGTCTTTTCCAACCTTAGTGCTTCTATGAATACCTTTCCCCCATTCCCCTTTATTCCAGGCTCAATTTCCTTCATTCTCAACTTCTCTACCTTCCCCCCACCTGCCAATCAGGAAATTTGCTGAAGTTTCTCTCAAATTAGTGTTAGAAGGGATAACCTCCTCTGACAGGTAAATTGTTGTCTTAGTTTAACAAGATTACAACTTTTAAATTAAGAAATTTCAGGTGGAAGTGTGGAAAAGGAAAAAACACGGCTTTTTATAAACAAAATCTGAATAAACAACAAATGGTGCAATCAAAAACTTTCAGAAGAAAAAAAAAAAGTCCCAATTCCCCAGGTGGCCCGGGGGGGGGAGGGAGAGGAGGGGGGATGGCAGGACTGTCCCGGCAGTTCAACATCTGCTCATAGCCACGTGCACCTGTAGCAGTCAGCAGTCGATGGCATCACAGCCAGTGATGAAGGAGTCCTTTCTCCCACAGGTAGTTCCGAAAACTGAACAATCTGAGATGGGTTGGTCTCTCTCTCTCTCAGTCATCCTCTGTGAGGTGTCCCATGGGGGAAAAAAACCTTTTTCTCAGGAAAAGAAAAAAAAGGCAGCCGAAACCAGGGTCCCCCTCTGTCCAGTCCGTGGACCAAACCCAAAAACCCCTGAACACAGGACTCTCCCCCAGCTGTCTCCACAGCCACCATGTTTCCTGAGAGCATTCCTCCTCCCCCTGCTCCCATGCTGCTCAGTGCTTGCAGCTTCGTACTGTTTCCCCCTCTGCCCCCCCCCAGAAGAAACATATGGGGGAGGGGGGGCATTGGGAAAAAATTCCATCTCTTTTCAAACCTATGACAATTGTTAATGCATATGGGTAGAAGTATCTGTCACCAATTAATCATGCACCCTTTAAACATCCCTAAAAAAGAAACCTGTTCATCAGAACGGCAAAATTGTATGGAGAAAAAATTTGGCTGAGTTTGGTGTTCTGCTGAGACTGTTACTTATTTTTTTGTTGGCCTACTGAAAATGCCTCAAATTATCTTTAAATTGAAAACAGGAACTCATGTACTTCCTGTTTAAACTCTCGAAGTGGATCATCATGGTTAGCATAATGTTATGTTATATTTCTGACACCTGTTTGGCTAAATCTGAATTACATATCTACTACATACTGTCTTTTCATCCATGACCAGTGTTGCTATCATATTTTAATTCATTATAGGAAAATATTTCTCAGACCTTATCAATGAATTTCCACTCTAGGTTTTATCGGGGAGTCTTCTGTAGTTTAAGTAAAATGGTTTAATTAATAATTTCAAATACACTGGTGCTTTTTAAAAAGATACAAAGGGAATAATTCCCATTTTCCCACTGAAGAAACTCAACAACACAAAGAATCCAAGATCATCCAGCAAGCCAATGAGACATGAGAATAGAATTACTCTCTTCCAAAGGTCAGCTCAGTGTTCTTTTGATTATACCACAATATCTAAAAATACATGTGAGTGAGGAAAATAGTAGCTAATGATATAGCTGCTATGCTAGAGAGTTGTCTCAGTTTAAAATGAGACACAGGTGTTTTGCTGAGGATGAGTTATGAGAAAAAGACCCAAACTCCTCCCTCTAAGTAATTGAAAATCCAAAATTAGGAGGTTCCGATTGAGGGGAAAAAAATTGTGGAAAAAGGAAAAATAACAGCCCTTTATTTAAAGATATATGTGTATTGGCAGAAACAATGAAAGAAACCAAGTAAAACAACCAAACAATACTCCTATACCCACAAATAATCCCCTTCAAAACAAACCAATAAACAAGCAAAGGAAAAAAAGTAAACAGTTCAGTTTGTACCCTTTGGTGCAATTCTAACCGCAGTCAACAGGGGGCGCCGTTGGATCACAGGAGATGCAGAGTTTGTAGTGTCCTGTGCCAGTCACCAGGGGCGCTGTTGCATCACTGGAAATGCAGAGCCTGCAGTGGTTTGTGTTGGTCAGCAGGGGGCGCTCTGGGATCACTAGTCATAACCAGGCGTAACACCCTCTGGGGTGTGTTGGAGAAACTGAAAATGGGTTTCCCTCCCCCCTCCCACTGGGAAAGGGGAGAGAGAGGAGGGACAGAAACACCAAAAAATAAAAAAAAAAGAAAAAAATTACTCCCAAATGGGAAAAAACTCAGTCTTTCTGCTGGCCAAATCATGAGGTATAGTTTTCCTTCTCCCTTTGATGTGCACAAGAACCACTGCTAAGAAAGAAACAAACGGGAATAGAGAAGGGGAAAGAAAAAACTCCCGAAACAGTTCCTCTCTAATGAAAAATCCAAGCAGAATCCACAGCTGACAACCAGGCTGAGAACAAAACTCCACAGAGCTACCACTCCGACCTTGTTCCAGCTTTAGCTTTCAGCCAGAACTCCTCCCCCCTGTTTCCCAGGAGATGAGAGGAAAAAAAAAGTAAGAAAGAAGCTCTTCATCCCTCGTTTCCCAGGAGAAGAGATTCTGAGGCCAATAACTAGAAGGCAGCTTCTTTTGTGCTCCTTAACTGCCCACTTAACAGCCCTGCACGCAGTGGACAGGGGGAAGGGAAAAATTCCTGTTTAGTTTCTAAGAACCAGCAAAACCATGACATTAGTTCATCAAATATCTTCTAATATTAGAGGCAACAGGTTTAGAATTCATTATTGTTTTGGGTTATTCATATTTTTCTTTTTTTTACTTTTTTATTGCATGAGGAACAAAAACTTCTGAGCTTCCTACTGTTATTTAAAAAGGTAATTTAAAGTATTAGACAGATGAGCAGAAAATACAAGTGGCCAATATTAATGTAACCATATAAAAGTAAAGAAAATTAATGTAATATGCATTTTAGTAGTTCAACATAATGTCCCTTCTAGCTGATGGTATATTTGTTATGAAACTAATCCTGAATGATCAAACACTTCTGAAATGTTCTTCAGAAAGGTTGCTGAAGAACAGAGTCTTACTGCCATATCTTTGGCTAATATAAACTGACAAAAATCATCTATGTAGTTTGTCTTCCCAAAAACGGGTTCTTTCACTCAGTGTGCAAGAAACCAATTTGCATGTAGAATCGAGGTATTTGTTTATTTCATATCTGTGCAGAGATGGGTGTTGGGTGGTGAATCCACAAAGCTAGCACACCTTCAATATGCCAGGCACTCATTTGTATATACTTCAAACAATAAAAGAATCATAATTTCATATATACATAACAACCCAAAGCTATAGTCATTGGTCTTGCACTCTTTCATCTCCATTTAAAGATACAGTGTACCCTTATTTTACCATGCATGCTCTATGAGGGAGGCGCTTATGTTAGTAAGGGGTGATCATAGCCTGTGGGTGAGTATTTTGCTATATTAATGAACACAAAGTTCAATCAAAGTTGTTTGGCTTTGTGGTTTGATTTATAGTGTCCTCCTGTTCTTACTTCTCAGGTCATGGCTCTTGTTTCCTTCAGGTTTGGTTATTCCCTCATAACTTCTTTTATTTGTCCTGTACTATACTTGAGTAAATTTTTAACTTTTAACCTTCTCATGGTACTTTATTTCAACAAAATCCCCCCCCCCCCTTTGATAGTTATGGACATGTTCATAATACATTTCCCCTATGTCTCACCCTATTTTATGATTCCCTTGAAAGATTTTCTTGATGATTCTTTTTCCTCCACTTTCTTCACAATGGGCTTGTCTCCTATCTTGGTCATCATTATTTGCTTGGGTTTGTTATTCTTTAGTGCTTTTGTACATAGATTCAAACATATAGGTATACATTGTATCATACACCAACTTAACAGTAAAACAATTAGTATAAGTATAGCTACTAAAATAATTGTTTGAGCCAATTTACATTTGGTAACCATGATGTCAACTAGAAAAAAATCCAATCCTTCCTGTTCTTTAATGTTTGGAGCCAAATCTTTAAACTTCTGCATCTCTCTTTCTACCAATTTGAAATTATCAGTTAGTTTAAAACAACACATTCCTTTAAATTCTTCATATCTGTGGTTATATCTCAAATGGAGAGAGTCAATTGCTGCTCTATTCTCTAAGGTAGCTTCCTTATTTGAGCCATTTTCTCTCCTAGGACTGCTGGAGCCTGAGAGGGAGGTATAATTTATATTCTTTACTGATGCAGAAATGATCCTGTATATTGTGTGGTAGTTCATGGCTACCCCTATCCCCAAGGCTAAAATTGCTGCACCTGTCATTTCACTTGGGCTCCAAAGAGTTAGTTGTGACTTACAGTCCTGTGGTAGGGCCTGGATTTGACTTTTTTCTCCATTATCTTTTCCTACTTGGAAATCCTTTTTATCAGGGAGTAAGGTCCTTTAATCTTCCTATAGAACAAGGTCCCCTAGTGATGTTAGCAGGGATGTCCAAATAAGTTCTTTTTCCACAAAGGAGAAACCATCCTAAGAGGAGTTTAGTGTGTGCAAATACGTAGCTTATTGACTCTGTCTTATTACATCTTAAAGGGGGTTCAAAACGAGAAAGATTCTAGCAATTTATTTTACGGGTTGTCATGGGTTTGCCCACCCTCACCCCTTGCCCTGGGGCTGAAAATGGCTTTTTCCAAGTGGATTTCCAGAGAAAAAGCCAATTAAAAGTTTTAGTTATGCCTCTGCCAATTGCATATTTAAGAAAACGGAAGAGAACCTTGTGGCGCAGATGAAGAAAGTAGCCATGTAGGAGCAGCAGCAGGCCCCAAGTGGGCCAGGGGCAGGTGTGGCACTGAAGCTCCCCTTCTCTCTTGTAACAGAATAGAGAAAAAAAAAACTTTGGAGAAGGACTGACTGTTTGGACAAGAAACGCTGCAGAAAAAATTCCAGCAGAGAAATAACAGACCTCCAAGGTCAAAGCTGGCAGCAGCAGGAGAGAGAAGTTCGAAGGGGGGGGCTGCTTCTCCCCTCTCTCTCTCTCCCTTCAGCAGGGAAAAGACTGAAAAATAAAAAACCTGCCACCCATGGAAGTTTATTAAGGTGAGGAGACCCCCAGGCAGTTCATAGAAGAGCTTACACTGAATTAAGTGAATGCACGAAGAAGCTGAGACTTCATGAGAAAGCCTGAAATGAAAAAGAGTCCTGCTGGAGACTTCTAGGCCATGGAGAGAGACTTATGATGGAGCAGAATGGCTCAGGTAAGATGTTGGGATCCAAGTGAGGGATCCATGCTAGTGCAGCTGAATTTGTGACCCTGAGGGACAGCAGAGAATAGAAGACCTGTTGTCCAAGAGATGGACCCACATTGGAGAGGTCTATCAAAGACTATTTTCTTGTGGGAAGGGACCCCACAGGAAACAGGGGTGGACTCAAAAACCATTACCCCCTGTGACTCTGTGGTGAAGATCCATAGTAGGCAAGTGTCCCCTTGCAAGTCCATGGAAGACCCTGCAGGGCCTGGGTAACCCCCCAACCTCTGGTCTTAGCCCAGGAGGGGGGTAGGCCCAGCCCTGAGGCTGACATAGAAGAGAGAGAGAGAGAAAGAGTTCCAGCTGCGATGAATCAGAGTTGTCGTCCTAGAGATAATAGAAGAAGAACTTTTGAGTGCTGCAAAATTATTTAAAAGACCTAGAGATCCAGAAAAGAGAGAAAGAGACTGTTTCTCCTCCTGAACTGATACAAAGGGGGGAGGGGTATTTTTGTAAATACATAACACTTATACCTAATTAGTATTGTAGTAGATATAGTTCTTTAGTTTTTATCTTGTTAGTAATAAATCCTAATATTATTTTCCCCAATCAGGTCTCTTTTGTCTGCATAAACCTTCTCTCAACTTATAGCAATTGTGGGGAGTGTAAGAGAAAAAAAATTAGCCCAGAGCAAACCCATGACGCAGGTGCAGCACAGACTGTGAATTGTATGCACTTTTTGGCAGGCAACACTCTTCTTACCTTAACTCTAAGCATTCCTTTTTCCAATCATTTAGTATTAGGTCTCCAATTATACATAATATAATAAGTCACATTAATGTTAAAGGCCTTAAACATGGTATACTTCATAATACTAGGAGGAGTTGGAACTCCTATTAGACATGAGGTAAAAACCTCTTCTACAGAAGTTTCCCTAGTAAAACAAAAAGAGGTAGCATTTACAACATTTCTGTCCAGATTCTTTCACACATTCTCGGATCAATTCCACTTTTGGAAGAACATACTTGATCCTATAACCTCAGAGAACAAAATATACTTTTTCGTTTTGTGATGCAATGGTGTGTCAATACAGCCTTTTAAGGGCCCTGCCAATTTGGGTCTCCACTTAGTTTCTTGTGGAGGGACTGACTTGACTTGTCTATAATGGATCCAGGAGCTGATTCCCTCCACCTTCACAGCTGTATAAGTGGTCAACAGAATGATCCTTTCCACTTTTCTTTCAGTGGCTCATCTCTCCAAGTGTGAATGTAAACCAAGTCCCTGGATTGAAAGTTGTGCACTGGTATGTCCAGGGGCAAAGGTGGTTGCTGATTGAGGTACCTATGTGTCACGGGTGGGAGTGTGTCCCAGTTTAAATGAGACAAGGGTCTTTTGCTAAGGATGAGTTATGAGAAAAGACCCAAACTCCTCCCACTAAGCAAGTATAAATCCAAAATTAAGAGGCTCCGATTGAAGGAAAAACAAATTATGGAAAAGGAAAAAATAAAAGCCCTTTACTAAAAGGTATGTGTGTATTAACAGAAAACATGAAAAAAAACAAGTAAAACAACTAAACAATACTCCTATACCCACAAATAATCCCCTTCAAAAAAACCAAACCGATAAACAGCAACAAAACAGAAAGTTCTCCCCATGGAAGAAAACTCACGATCTTCAGCTGGTCAAGCAAAAGCTGCAGCTAGCAACAGCTGGGCAGAGAGCAGCAGCAAACTTCCCCTCCGACAAGAAAAAAAAAACAGGCAACGTCTGCAACTGGCAAACAGGTCCGGAGAGCAAAAGCATCACCAACCACCCCCAGCCTACCACAAATTCCTCCTCCCCCATTGCCCAGGAGACGAGAGAAAAAGGTCTCCCCCGTTTCCTAGGAGACTAAGTTCTGGCAATTAGTGAAGGAGCCATCCCTTTTGTTCACCTGATAGCTCTTAATGGTTCTGGCACACAGGGCAGGGGAAGGGAAAAAATTCCAAGAAACTAGCTGAACCATGACAGAGTGGAAGGCTTAAACAAATTTTATTAGAGAAGCTATCTCATTGAGCTACAAGGTGCAGAAAAGACCCCCTTGCTTTCTAAAATCCTTCTCAAAGAGGAGCCTAGGTGCAGCTGGATCCAATCTTAGCCTCAGATGTTGTCAATGGTTTAAATTTAAGGAATTATAGAGATGTGATTAAATTGCTTTGTCCCACAGGTTTGAATGATGGCAAATCAGATATATTTATGTAAAATTAATTCTTTATTATGACAAATGAACAGACAGAAGAACAGAGGAGTCAATAGATAAAAGATCTTAATCAGAATTATTTACTATACAGTATAAAAGCTAAAATCCTACTAGTAGAGATGGTATAGTGCACTATATCAAAGCAATTATATTTAAGCAATTGTATCAAAACTAGCAAAAAAACCCAATCATTAAGTAGAGATTGATGCAACTCACAACATGATGATAGCAGGCAGATCTCTCACTTAACCCCTGGGGAGAAACCATGAAGAGGTGTCCCTGCTTCACAGGAGAAGCTCCACACACTTCAAGAAAGTATGTGGAAGAATTTGCCATGTCAAAGTTGGACTGGGCTTTTATAGTTACAAAGTGATGGACTGCTAGTCACGTATTTCCGGGCCAGCTAGCAGTTTATCTGTCAAATCTTACTTCAAAAAGCAGGATATATGTTTAAAGTTTGGGGAACCAGGCCAGTTTTAGCATAATTCAACACTAAAACCAACACCTTGGTGCCAGTGATAACTCACCACAGATAGCTTGTATGATAGCTTGCATTGTTTGCATTTCTCTGACCAGATTCTAGTCCTTATCAGGGTAGAACATCCTGCTACACTATGTAAAGATCATAAAGCATGCAAAAGAGACAGCAAATAAGCTTTTATCATTCCTTCCCCTTTAACATGCATTTGATCACTTAGATTGTTTGTACTTTTAGTTGGATATGGCTTCCCATCTAATATTTCAGAAGGACTTGCTCCTTCTCTAACTCATGGAGTGATTCTAACTCTCATCAAAGCAATCAGTAAAACACCTACTGTGATGGTTCGAACAGACCAAAACCATCACACCTACCCTTTTAAGCTGAGTTTCCTGGCACAGTTTTGAAATTAGTTTTTTAAGAGTCTTGTTCATTCTTTTCACCTTTTTGCTAGACTGTGGTCTCCAGAGAGCATGTAAATCCCATTTAAGCTGGAGACACTTTGATTCTAGTCCTTGGACTACTTCCCACTGACTGGAAAAGGGGAAATATAAACCCCATTTTAAAAAAGGGAAATAAGGAAGATCCAGGGAATTACAGGCTGGGCAGTGTCACCTCAGTGACTGGCAAGATCATGGAGCAGATCACCATGGAAACTATACTAAGGCACGTGGAAAATAAGGTGATTGGTGACAGCCAAGATGTCTTCACTAAAGGGCAAATCGTGCCTGACAAATTTGGTGGCCTGTGATGGTTTTGGTCTAGGCCTTCCTGGTAACCAGCTTGTAACCAAGGAAGTGACCATGTACCCAGTATTCCATATGATTTTTATGTAAACCAGAGAATAAATAAGTTGGAGATTAGAGAGGTCTCTCTCTTCTCGTACGGCGATGTTCGGGAACAGTGGAACCTTGCTTTGGTCTCACTTGTCTAGAAGCTGAGGCCTTCAGTGACCACTGGCCTACCACGTGAAAGGTTTGGAGAGTGTTGACTGTGTCTTCCAGTCTTGCTTTTCTAAGGGATGTGGTGAGATTTGTTTTGCTAGTTATTAGTATAGTTCTTGAGTTTGATTGTGTATATCTGTTCGGTGTCTCTTTTTGTCCCTTTTTCCCCTTTCCCTTTCCCTTCGGGGGGCTGTTTGGATTCCCTGTGCTTTGTACATAGCATCTTAACTGTATATAACTGTAATATATGTAAATATATATATTTTTATATAATTAGCTTGATTTCAGGTTCTTCAATTTTTATAGTTTTTTTTCTTTGCCCTAAGGGAAGAAGGGAGGGGGAAGGAGGTTGCTACTGTGAGTTTGGGCATTTGGCAGGGAGCCAGGTCCGAACCATCACATGGCCTTTTATGATGGGGTTACAACAGTGGTGGATGAGGGAAGAGCGACTGATGTCATATCCCTGGACTTGTGTAAAGCATTGGACATTGTTCTGTGTGACATCCAAGTCTCTGAACTGGAGAGACATGGATTTGACGGATGGACCACTCAGTGGATAAGGAATTGCCTGGATGGTTGCACTCATAGAATTGTCCATGTCCAAGTGGAGAGCAGTGACAAATGACATTCCTCAGGTGTTGGTATTGGGAATGGCACTGTTTAACAACTTTGTTGGCCACATGGACAGTGGGATTGACTGCATCCTCAGCAAGTTTGCCAACAACACCAAGCTGTGTAGTACAGTCAACAGGGAAGGGACGCCATTGGAGGGACCTTGACAGACTTGAGAGGTTGGCCTGTGGGAACCTCATGAAGTTCAACAAGGCCAAATGCAATGTCCTGGACCTGGGCTGGGGCATTCCCAAGCACAGACTGGACAGAGAGGATGGATAGGGAGCAGCCTGGGGGAGAAGGACTTGGGGGGTTGTTGGTGGATGAGATGCTCAACATGTCTCAGCAATTTGCGCTTGCAGCCCAGAAAGCCAACTACCTCCTGGGTTGCATCAAAAGAAGTGTGACTGTTGGGGCAGGCGGCGTGTCTGCAGACCCCCTGATGAAGGATACAGAAGAGGAGGATTTTGACTTAGACATTTTGAAGTCGTTTCCCTGAGGAATTCACAGGAGCAGTGAAAGACTTGAGAAGATACCAAAACTGACCAGTGAGAGAAGAATGTAAATAAGGTGTGAATATCCAATTGTGTGTAAAAACTAATAACAGACCATAGATAGAGAGTTATTAATAGAAAGGTATATAAGGTTCTGTTCACAGAGTGTGTATAAATTAGGCTGAACTGAGCAGTAAAGCAGACTTTCATCATCATACTGTGCCTGGCTTTTATTCTTTCGGCCGTCCTGACTACTACAACAACTGGTGGCCCCCGACATGATCCCACCTGAGGGAACGACATTAACGACATGATTCCAGTGAAGGATTAAAACAACGAAATGATCCGACCTGAGGGGGTCGAAATCCAGGGACCACGCAAGTCCCATCGGGGGAGCGAAGGCGATCCTTTCTGAGGGACCGGAACAGTGGTGATTCCCAGTAAGGAATCACGATTCCCAGTGAGGGATCAGAACCGCGGGTCGAGGTGCGGTGAGGGCGGAGTTCGGTGAAACAGAGAACAACGGGGCACTGCAAAGGGTCCGGACCTGAATTCGTCTGTTTGTGACACCTGGGGCAGGTGAGCCACCGAGAACTTTACGGGCACAATAGGACAAGTTATGAGTGCAGATGAGAAGCGGATAGTTAACGCTTGGAATACGCTGCTTCGATGGTGTGATATTAAGTATGATGATGACTGCTTGCGGCGTTTTTTGTATTGGTGCCAAAAAGAGGGGTGCGAAGCTACCCTAAATTCAGCTTTTAACATTTCTACTTGGGAAGAGATTGGGAGGAAATTATGGGATGCTATATCGAATGTTAATGAGGCGGTGGAGGGGCTTACCCCTACATGCAAGCTTGTGCTCACCACCCTGAAGGACCGGTATAATGAAGTACAAAAGGAACAGGGGGCTACTGGGGAGGAGGGTCTGGTAAAGTCCATGGCTGAATTAACACTTACAGAATCAGTTCCCAGTACCTCCTCCCCCTCTTCTTGTTCTGTGAAAAATGTCTCCCCTGTTAATCTTCCCCCTGCTCGCACATATACTTCTGCTGCCATCCCCCCGCCACTCCAGGACTATCCATCCCCTGCATCACAGCTAATAGTAAAAGCAGAAGAGAAACAGCAAGAAACCCCCCCTTCCCCTGCTGATTCTGCTGGGCCCGTTCCCACTGCTGCTTTGCCTGTTGCTACCAAGGTACAAAATAGCAGCTCCTCCTCTTTGGAGGATTCGGACAGTTCTGATGGGGAAGAGTCCCTTAAAGAGGTTGAACTCCTTTTACAAAAAGGCTCCCGCTGCAAGAAGCCCTTACGAACCACTAAGTCCAAACCTATCTGCTTGCCTCCTGCAAAGGTTGTCGTACTACCCAGAGATCCTGGTTCCTTTTGGGAGGGGTTGCGCAGGGAAGTGGCAAGAACAGGTGATTGGGACCTTTGTGAAAGGATTGGATATCACTCTTTTCGAGACCGAGGTGAATGTTCTGGATTAGCAGAGGGTCCCCAGGCATTTCCAGTTACGAAAGCAGCAGTGGGATCAGGAAAGGCTAATGAGCACAATGTTTTTGCCTGGAAGGTTGTGCAAGATTTGCAGTTTAATGTTGGAAAATACAGTCTCATTTCCCCTCAAGTGATGAGGCTGATACGTGTCATTAATGCTGACTTATTAGCCCCCTATGACATTACGCACCTTGCTCAAATATTATTTGAACCTCTGCAAACTCAGTTGTTTGAGCGAAAGTGGACTCAGATGGCCTCACGGGCAGAGAGAGAGAATCTCAGTCGAGTAGATGGCGACCCTCTAAAAGGTGTAGGGGTGCAAGCCTTGATGGGTCAAGGACCTTTCAGCAGTCCTGATTTGCAGGCCACTTGGCACCCAACTGTGTTGCAAGAAGCCCAGAATTTGGGGATGGGTGCCCTGTTACAAGTTATGGAAATGTCAGCTCCATAACAGCATTACACAGCTATAAGACAAGACCATGGGGAGCCCTTTTTAAGGTTTGTTGAACGGTTAGCGCAATCACTAGAAAAACAAGTGGAGGATTACACCTTGAGTCAAAAGCTTTGTGTGCAATTAACTATAGATCAAGCTAACACTGATTGCTGAAAGGTCATTGATGCCTTACCTGGTTTACCTGATATAGCTGACATGGTGGAGGCTTGTTCAAAAATTGGATCTATTGACTATTCCATGTCTGCCCTGGCAGCCATTTTACATTCCCCACAGAAGTGTCACCTGTGTCATCAAGAAGGACATTTGAAAGCCCATTGCCCTCAGTGGAAAGTCAGAATGGGGAAAAAGGGAGTGGTGACTCTTACAGGTACATGTACTCTCTGTGGCAAACAGGGCCATTTTGCAAAGTAATGTCACTCTCGATACCATGCTGCAGGTCACCCCTTGCCGGGAAATGGGAAGCAGAGCGTGATGGGGCGTGGGGAGATAGAAATGCCTCCAGCTCAATTTCTGCCTCAGGGACCGGCAGGATTCCCTTATGTGATCAACTCACAGGCAAAACTTCCGGGTCTGCCGGCATGGATGTTTCCACAGCTGACACAGTCACAATCATAACTAAAGATGTTACTAAGGTCCCCTTAAATGCTTGGGGACCTATAGGGAATGGATTAAGTGCCTTATTAGTGGGACGTTTGAGCAGTACTCTAATGGGACTTATGGTTCACATAGGATTGATGCTGACTATACAGGACAGATTTCTACCATGGTTTCTACTATGTATCCTCCAGTCCAAATACCAAAAGGGACTCGAATAACTCAACTTGTACCTTTTGTGAGTTGTGTTCCAAAAACAGAACTCCGTGAATGGTAAGATGGAGATTTCGGTTCTACTGGTACACCACAAGTTTTTTGGTCTCAACCGATCTCCGCACACTGACCACAAATGACTTGCCATCTGCGTTACACTCAAGGTTCACCTCACAACATTTCCTTGACTGGACTACTGGACACTGAGGCTGATGTAACCATCATTGCACATGCTGCCTGGCCCGCTTCATGGACAGTAGCTCCGGTAACCACTGGAGTTGTGGGATTGGGTGGAACTACTCAGAGTTACATTTCAAGTGATCCCATACTTATTGTGAACCCCGAGGGTCAATCAGCCACAGTTAGGCCTATTTTAACTGTTGCTCCCTTGACACTATGGGGATGGGGCTGTCTTTCTCAGTGGGGGGTGAAAATTACAATGGATTTCTAACAGGGGTCACTGCATTGCAGGGTGTTACACAACCCACTGTTACCTTATCTTGGCTCACAGACACTCCTGTGTGGGTTGACCAGTGACCCCTTCCTAAAGAAAAGTTGCTGGCCCTGCAGCACCTTGTAAAAGAACAGCTGGATGCTGGTCATATTGAACCCTCTCTTTAGCTCTTGGAATACCCCTGTTTTTGTCATTAAAAAGAAGTCAGGGAAATGGTGCCTACTCCACAACCTTAGATAGGTCAATGCAGTCATGACTCATATGGGGACGTTGCAACCAGGTCTTCCATCCCCTTCAATGTTGCCTGTTGGTTGGCCCATTATTGTTATTGATCTAAAAAATTGGTTTTTACCATACCATTGGGTCCCAAAGACAAAGAAAAATTTGCATTTACTGTTCCCTCGGTGAACCACACGGAACCAACCCAATGATTCCAGTGGAAAGTTCTTCCCCAGGGAATGAAAAATTTCCCCACCATTTGTCAGTGGTTTATTGCTCTGACACTGTCTCTAGTTCGTGAAAAATTTTTAAATTGTTATTGTTACCATTATATGGATGACATTTTGCTTGCAGCAACCGATAAGGATCAACTGACTGAACTTGAAAAAGAGACAAAGAAACAGCTACAGACATTTGACCTAAAAATTGCTCCTGAAAAGGTACAGTGAGAACACTCTTGGAAGTATCTTGGAATGCAAATTACCCAGAACACTGTTGCTCCCCAACCGATACAATTGGCTGTTGAAATTAAGACTCTCACTGATGTACAGAAATTAGTGGGATCTATAAATTGGATCAGACCTTATTTGGGGTTGACAAACACTCAATTGGCACCTTTATTTGAGCTGCTCAAGCATTCCACTAATCCTCAAAAACCTAGACATTTGACAAAAGCAGCAACTCAAGCTCTCCAGCAGGTAGAACAAGCACTCCACTCAAAATTCATTTCTCGAATTGACCCTAGACAAGAAGTTCAGCTTTTTGTTTTAATAGACCACCTTACTCCTTTTGGAGTTTTAGTCCAGTGGTGTGACCAATGACCTGATCCTTTACACATCTTGGAATGGCTGTTTTTGCCCTATAAGTTTTGCAAAACTATCCCTGGACTATTTGAGCTGTTAGTTGACATAGTGATCAAGGCTAGAAAGCACTGTGTAGAGTGTACGGGCAAAGAACCTGCTCATGTTGTTGTTCCAGTGCAATCTTGTTATTTTGAATGGTGTTTGGCCAGCAAATATGAGTTACAAGCTGCTTTTACTGGATTTAGTGGCCAAGTTTCTTACCATTTACCTTCCCATCCATTGTTCAAATTTTTTAGAGAAGTACTAGTGGGACAAAAATTACTACGCAGTTCTGTACCTTTGGATGGACTTACTGTCTTTACCAATGGCTCTGGAAAAACAGGGAAAGCTGCAGTTGTGTGGCGATCCACAGATGGATGGCAACAACAGGTTACTTCTCAGGAGGGATCACCTCAGATTGTGGAACTTTGAGCGGTAACCTTGGCTTTCCAATTGTTTCATGACCAACCGTTGAATGTTGTTACTGATTCTGCCTATGTAGTTAATTTGTTGCAGCAATTTGATCATACCGTATTATATTCTCGACCTTTTACTTCAGTTTTTCAGGTTTTGTTGGAACTCTGGAGAACTCTGTTGCAAAGAACTGTTCCTTATTTTATTTTCCATATACGGTAGTCATACATCATTACCTGGATTTTTTACTGAAGGTAATGCCAGGGCAGATGCCCTAGTTTCTGCTGCTACTTTGGAACTGGTTCCCAACACTCATCAACAAGCAGTGTTATCACATCAGTTTTTCCATCAAGGAGCGGAAGCACTCTGCCGTCAGTTTGGACTGACCCATTCTGTATCTCGCTCAATTGTTTCCTCTTGTCCAGATTGTCACCATAGTCATACTCTTGTGTATTTTGGAACTAACCCCCGTGGTCTTAAAGCCTTGCAAATTTGGCAAACCAATGTTACGCATGTTGCTGAGTTTGGTAATCTGAAATATGTTCACGTTTCAGTTGACACCTTTTCTCATGTGATTGTCACTACTGCACATACCGACGAGAAAAGTCGAGATGTTGTAAAACATTTCCAACGCGCCTTTGCTACATTTGGGGTGCTGAGTCAGGTAAAGACTGACAATGGCCCCTCTTATGTAAGCAAAATGGTGCAGACCTTTTTCGCACTATGGGGTGTCACTCATGTGACAGGAATACCTCACTCCTCTACAGGGCAAGCTATTGTTGAACGCATGCATGGCACCCTGAAGCAGTTGCTTCAAAAACAAAAAGGGGGAATGGAAGGTCAACCCCCTCAAGTGCAGTTAAACAAAGCCATGTATGTGTTGAACTTCTTAACCTTCCCTGGTTCTTCTTCACCTACCTTTTTGCATTTTTCGTCTCTTTTTTTCTGTGCAGTCGGCGACTGGCAAGGCCCCCGTACAGATTTGGGATCTTGTTTCTGGTCAGTGGTCTGGTCCACATGAGTTAATAATGTGGGGGAGGGGATATATGTGTGTCTCCACAGATAATGGCCCTCGATGGATTCCTGCACGGTGTGTGTGTCCTGTCTTGGATGCTGTTAAATGTAACTGCGTGGACTGTCCCCTAGCCAAAACAGAATGTGTGGATGACACTGGTGAACGTGACACACCAGGACACCCTCTGCCTTTCTGTAGCGAACCCTGAGAATCCTTTTTCTACCTGCTTGGTGGGGTTTCCTTTAGGTGCCTGGCCTTGCCCAACAGACCCAGGACACTGCAACAGTTCTGCACCAAAGAAAAATGTTGATAACTGGGACAGAATCTATGCACACTTTACACAAGTTACACAAGAGCCTCAAGAACTAGAATTGTTAGGATCAGTAGTGATGGATGCTTGTGTTATGTTTAATTATACTTATAATACAATGAGAAAAGGACAGAACGTTAATGCCACATTGCCTGTATATAGAAATACAACTGCTTGGTGTAATTATATTTCTAGTAATGTTTCGTGATCTTTTAATGTACCTGTTGCCTTACCTTATGGAGTTTTTCTTATTTGTGGGGATAGGGCTTGGGGTCACCTCCCATCAAAACTTAATGGTGGACCATGTAGCTTGGGGAGACTTTACTGACTCCTAATCTCACCATGATTTATAACAAAAGACAAGAAAAACGTACTATTCATCAATTCACCAACCAGTGTGATGACCAGGTGATCTATTGGGGGCCTGGAGAAATCATTGCAGCATCAGCATTGGCACCTGGTGTTGCTGCAGCAGTAGCTTTGAAAAAGCTGACAAATTTGGGATGTTGACTGAGTAAGCAAACTAATGCTACTTCTATTGCTTTGAGTGGTTTATTATCTGATGTTGATAGTAGTAGACATACTACATTGCAGAATAGAGCCACAATAGACTTTTTATTGTTAGCGCAAGGAAATGGATGCCAAGATTTTGACAGAATGTGTTGTATGAATTTGTCCAATCATAGCGAGTCAATTCATGCTAGCATTCAAAAATTAAAAGCAGGATCAAAAAATTACAGATTGACGATGGTTGGGGCTGATTAAATAATCCGTTTAGTGGATGGGGACTATCAGGATGGCTTCTGTCTCTTGTCAAAACAGGGTTGCTTGTGTTGCTTATTGTTGTAGTTGTACTACTTATGTTGTCATGTCTTGTGTCTCTTCTGCAAAGGACCCTGCAGAAGATGGCACAGGCAATTTTTGTGGCACAAATAGAAAAAGGGGGAATTGTTGGGGTAGGAGGCGGGTCCGCAGACCCCTAGATGAAGGATATAGAGGTGGAGGATTTTGACTTAGACATTTTGAAGCTATTTACCTGAGGAATTCACAGGAGCAGTGAAAGACTTGAGAAGATGCCAAAACTGACCAGTGAGAGAAGAATGTAAATAAGGTGTGAATATCCAATTGTGTGTAAAAACTAATAACAGACCACAGATAGAGAGTTATTAATAGAAAGGTATATAAGGTTCTGTTCACAGAGTGTGTATAAATTAGGCTGAACTGAGCAATAAAGCAGACTTATGGATCATCATTATACTGTACCTGGCTTTTATTCTTTCGACTGTCCTGGCTACTACAACATGTGACCAGCAGGTCGAGGAAGGTGATTCTTCCCCTCTACTCTGCTCTTGTGAGACCCCACGTGAAGTACTGACTCCAACTCTGGGGTCCCCAAGACAAGAAGGATGTTGACCTGTTGGAAAAAGTTCAGAGGAGGACCACTAAGATGATCAGAGGGCCAGAGCACCTCTCCTATGAAGACAAGCTGAGAGAGCTGGGGCTGTTCTATCTGGAGAAACGAAGGCTCTGTGGAGACCTTTTAGCACCTTCGACTACCTGAAGGGGGTCTACGAGAAGGCTGGAGAGGGACTTTTTACAGGGGCATGTAGTGATAGGACAAGGGGCAATGGCTTTAAACTGGAAAAGAAGACAGGTTTAGATTAGATATGTCATAGATCTGAAAAGAGATGTTGGAATTTTTTTTTCTTCCCTAGGGTCATGTGTGTGTCCCCCCCCCCAATCCTGCTCCCCCCATCTGTTTCTTCTTGGATGGTCGGAGGGGTGGGGGCACAGCAAGCCATACGTGCTGGGCAGCACAGGAGCAGGGAGAGGGGGAACGTGGTGGCTGTAGGGACAGCTGTGGAGTCCTTTTTTCAGGGGCTTCTGGGATTACTCCGCAAACCAGACAGAGCAGGAATCCCGTTTTTGGCCGCCTCCTTTTCTTTTCCTGAGAGGCAGGTTTTTTTTTTTCCCACAGGACACCTTGTGGAGGACGCCTGAGATAGAGAGACCAACCCATCTCAGAGTGAGGTATTCCGTTTTCAGGAATGCCTGTGGGGTGATACCTTAGAGTTTTGATTTTTTAATTTTTGTAGATCTTAGAAGTAGTTATGTAGTAAATGTAGATTTTAAAGTAGCAGCATATTTTCCCTTTACCCTTTAAAACACCAGCTACACATAGTAAACCCTGTTACCCATTCCCATATCAATTCCCCTAAATTCCACTGGCCTATTTAGTCTCTTTTTCAAGGTAGAATTGTAGAGAACATCCTAACCCTATGGAAGAAGATATAGCCGTAGACCCAACAACCTTCAGTCCTGGGACTCTGGAAGGCCTCCAAGAACCTTACGTGCTCTGAGGAAGATGAAGATGAAGAAGAGGGGGTCCCAAAACACCCCCAGACCCAATTTCCAAGAGGCGTGGTGGGGGCAGAACCTGGGTGGTGGCAGGACGGGGATTGGGTGAAAATCATTAAAAAAACTGTGAACATCTGTATTTGGGAGCATGTTAGGGGTATTCCAGAAAGCCTGGGGGCTCATTAAAGCCTTTGTATCCTTATCTCCTACCTAATTTGACTTGGAGTCTTTTTTTCCCCACAGCCATTTAGGCAACAACAGTTTTGGTGACCGGTACGGGGACATCGGGACCTGTGACTCCTCTGGATCGGTATTCCGTTTTGCAGGGATTTCTTCTCTGGTCGGCATATTTTGAGGAATTCCTGTTCCGATCTCGGGGAGCCCAGCTTCTCGGAACCGCACACGGAGGTAAGATAAGGAACAACTCCTGGAGAATTTTAATTAGCAGCTGCGGGAAGGAGTTTTCCCCAGGGCTAGGGAATACGGTGAGACTGGGAAGGGAAACTTGGACTTGGGCCCAAAAAGTCAGTATTTTCCCAGTCTGTTGGCAAAGGGATTTTTACCGGAGTGGGCAGTGGAACTGTCCAGGAAGTTTCAGTCAGGACAGGCAGGAGGATTTCGGATTTCATGTTGGCTGGGTGTGGCCGCAGAAGCGGGGGTACGCCTCCCCCGGTTGAAACTTTGTATTTCTGTCTGAACCTTTTGGTGCCTGATTACAAAACCTGCACACCGTGTGTGAGGCTGTTGGTTTTCTCAGTTTTGTCTTAGGTCTGCTGTTTTCCTCCTGTGTTGTTTGTTAACATGGGATGTGTACAAGCTAAAGAGGAGATTCCAGAGGGAACGCCTCTCACTTTAGTTTTACGGTATTGGGATGATTTAACTGGCCCTGAGACATCTTTAAAAAGGCGGGAGCTAGTTAGACTTTCTATGGATGTTTGACCTTTCAACGGGCAGATTAGAGGATTAACCTGACCGAAATTTGGCTCTTTTGAGGTAAATATAGTGTTTCATCTTATGACAATCCTTCATAAGGAGGAAATGTGGTCTGAGTTGCACTATGCCGAGTTATTTTATTTTTTCTTAACCTGTCTGAAATTGAGAAAGGAATATAATAGAGATAAAGTTCAGCTAGAAACAGAACTCTCAGAAATGGCATTAGAGGAGAAAAAGGGAAAGAAAAATCGTGCTAAACGTGATCCTAACAGTGAAATTAATCTTGAAAGCCATGGAAATGAAAATCTGGACCTTTTAATTCCCCCAAATATGAGAATAGGAAGCCCACCCCCCCATTCGGCTCAGGCTACGGGTACGGCAGGTGTAGGTCCATCGGGGCGGGGGTAGCCCCTGGAGCGGGTCCTGCCAGCGTGGCGGGGCCAGCTGGACCTGCAGTGCCGGATCCGGATGCTTCGGGGGTCTCGGGTAGTGTGGACGGACAGGTTGGGACCGCTCCAGGCGGAGCGGGGGCCCTGGGAACTGCTGTTAGTGCTCCCAGGGCTGCGGGGCCAGCCCTTCCTGGGGCCGTGGGGCCGGTCCTGTCTGAAGCTGCGAGTTCCCTGGGTGTCGGTGATCGGGGGGCGATGGCCCCTCCCTGGGCTGCAGGGCCTGTCCTGACCAGGGCCGCAGGTCCTTTTGGTTACGGGGGGACGGTAGCCCCTCCCTGGGCTGCGGGGCCAGTCCTGACTGGAGCCACGGACCCTTTTGGTTACGGGGGAGCGGCAGTGGCTCCCCCCTGGGCCATTCCAGGAGTGCCAGGAGCAGGGGCGGTGTCTGCAGCTGGGGTCCCCGCCCCGGCTGACACGGGACCCTTCATCTCTGCCATGAGGGGCGGGGACAAACCCGCCCCCATCCCTTCGGGGGGAACCAGGGTTTAGAATTACAGCATCGGGGGAGGAGCAGGTTAAGGAGGAGGAGGAGGTCAGTTCCAGCTATCGACAGGAGACAAGGATGGAGTCTTCCCCCTTTTGACTCCTCGAGTGCAAACATTAAGATTCGGGATAGTGATTTTACTGATATAGGCACAGAAGTTTCTGAGGATGAATCAAACGATAGATTGGGGGAGGGAGAAGAGAAACCACTTATAGTAAGACCAAAGACAGGGGGAAGAAGAGTACAAGAAGCTCTGTCAGACCCCAGCCCTGTGGCTAGTAGGACAAGATCACAAAAGGAAAAGCCTACAGTAGAAGCCCCTTTAAGACAAACCATGAGCAACCAGGGTCCAGTTTCGATAAAAACTCCTTTTTCTCTAGGTGAGTTACAGCAGTGGAAAGCTTCAGTTGGAACATATAGGGAAAACCCAGAGAAAGTGGCTAAGTATGTGAAGAGAGCAATAAAGACACAAGATCCTGATTGGGACGATTTGGAAGTAATGCTAGAAACATTATTAGACTCTAGTGACATAGACATGGTCAAGCAAGCTGCCCGGAATACAATTGAGATGTTCATGACATCTGGGCAGATGCAAGGAGAACTAAAAGATATATTCCCCTTAGAAGATCCCAAATGGGACCCCAATATACCAGACAAAAGGGAAGCATTGAAACGCTATCAGGACTGGGTGGTTTATGGTCTTAAACATGGAATTCCAAAAGTAGAAAATTGGTCAAAAATGTATACAGTGAAACAAGATAAAAATGAATCCCCTACAGATTTCCTGAACAGACTAACAGAGACCGTACGCAAGTACACAGACATAGATGTAGAATCAGAGACAGGGAAAAAGCACTTGGTCTATTTATTCATAGACCAATCTGCAGACAATATAAGGAAAAAGCTACAGAAGGCAGGTGAGGACAAGAGTATTGGTGAATTAGTGAATATAGCTTGGACAGTCTATCAAAATAGAGATCAAAAAGGCAGAGGAAAGGAGCAGGATGGTGACTACCAAAAACATCGCAAACACAATGTCCACAATGAAAATTATAGATCTAATTAGGAGCATGATAGGACTAATGATCTATGTTCTTTTTGTAAAAAGAAGGGGCACTGGAGAAGGGATTGTCCAGACTTGAAGAGGAGAAGTGAATTCCCACCCCCTCTTCCAGCCTCCCAACTGACTTTAACCAGAATGCATGAAAGGGACTGGAGAATTCTACCCCAGCAGAACTTCTGGTTGTAGCTAAGCTGGGGGGAGAAGATGTGGAATTTTTAATTGATACAGGTGCTGCATATTCCGTGTTAAACACCTTGGAAGGGAAACTGAGTCATGATACTGTAACTGTGGTTGGTGCCACAGGGGTAAGTGAAACCAGGCCTTTCTTCAAACCTTTGAAATTTAAATTAGGGAAACACTGGGTAACTCATCAATTCCTCTATATGCCAAATTCTCCCATGCCTTTATTGGGTAGACATTTATTAGAAAAATTGGAAACTGAAATTAAATTCTGTAGGGGGGGGGAATAAAAGTTATCATCCCTGACACTAAATATATTGAGGCAGCTACCTTCTTCATTCAGGAGAACCACGGAGAGATCCCCACAGAGGTTGAGAATGCTGTCATCCCTTTAGTGTGCTCAGGAGGTGAGACCTCTAATGAGAGAATTCCTACTTTTCTTTCTTTTATTTCCCTCTCTCCAAATATTGACAAATTAGAAATTACAGGGAGTCTGAATGAAGAAGGAAAAAATAACAATTTTACTAAAATATGGAGAAAAAAATCAAAACCAAAAAAACCCCCAGAAAGAAACAACAATAGCAGAAAATATTACCTAGCCACCCCCACCTCCCCTCCCCCAGGTTAAAACAAAAAACCTGGAAGGATATTTCATGCAAAGTCCTATGCCACTGAGATAGCAGTATGGGTAGCAAATCACATGAAGTGACAATGGTGGAGCCAGGATGGTCTGGCAAGGTGCTGAGACCAGGCAGTCGCAGGCCACATAGCAACAGCACCCTGTGCAGTTCCCGAAAGGGAAAATCCCAAACTGTTGGCGATGGTTGGTTGCACTGAGATGACTCAGCTGGGGTCAGGGGTCTTGATCCACATGGTGGTGAGAGAGCTGGAGGCGAAAAGCTAGTGCAGTGTGGGGCAGCTGGCAGCAAAAGCTTCTCCGAGAAGTGGTTGGTGCGGTGCAGGCCCAGGGAAACTCCTTGAAGTGCACGGTGCAGGGGGCTGTGGTGGTCCCCTCCCTCAACACCCACACCCAGGAACAAGAGAGCGTTTCTGGAAGTGCTGGGCATTTTTATCCCTTGTCTCCTCAGTTCACACAAGGCTTCACTTCAGGGACCCCCCCCATCCCCCTCTTCCCCAGAAGCAGGGCAAAGACTTGGAACTGAAGCTCCTGCAGCCCATGAAGGACCTTCAGGGTGCAGAAACCTTCCTGCAGCCTATGGAGGAGTCCATTCTGGAGCAGGTAGATACATGGAAGAAGTCGTGACCCCTGTGGGAGACCTAAGATGGAGCAGAGTCCTGCTGGAGACTTGTGGCCGGTGGTCGGTGGAGAGAAAACACCCACGCAGGAGCAAGTTTTCCCGGGTAGGACTTGTAGCCCTGGTGGGAGACCCACATGAAGGACTGCATCCCCTTAGGGAGTCATCCACGGGGCAACAGATTGAAAAGAACTGTTGCCCAAGGGGTGAATGGACTCAAACTGGAGAGGTCTATCAAAGACTGTCTCCCGTGGGAGGGAACCCCATGGAAACAGAGGAAGGACGTAGAGCCATTACTTCCCCCTGTAGCCCGTGGTGAAGACTATGGTAAATCAGTAAGTGTCCTCTTGTAACCATAGAAGATCTTCAGACTGCAAAGAACTGATTATAAAAAACTGTTGGTCCAAGGAATGGAACACAACCCCCCACCCCCTTCTCCATTTCCTTGCACTGTTGGGGGGGAAGGGAGAGCTGATGCAGAAAGAGGGGTGGGGGAAGAATGTTGTTGGGTTTTAAGACTGTTTTAATTTCCACTTTTTAGCCTTTATTCTGTTAGTAGTTAATTTTAGTCTTATTCTGTTAGTAATAGTAATAAATCTAAGTTTTATCCTCACTTTGAGTTTGTTTTGCCTGCTAACAACTGATTCTCTCAATCCTTGTCTCTACTCACGAAATTCCTTTTTGTTTTTTTTCTTCTCTACTGTGTTGCAGCTGCAGAGGGGAGAAGAGAGAGTAGTAAAGTGATTTTAATAGGCCCTTGGCATCTAGCCAAGGTCAAACCATGACATCTTCCAAGGTTGTCTGTAAGAACTTTATCTTTTCAGGGAGTTAACCACCCTGTAAGGCAAGAGGGAGGAAAAAACACCAGACTATTCATGGGAAGATATTTTTTCCCAGGCAGCAAAGCTTCCTCGAGTAACATAAATTTTCTCCTCCTCAAATAATTCTTCCGAGAAAATTCTTCTACACTTACAGCCACTTTTTTAACATCAGGGTGTTGCCTAAATGGCTGTGGGGAAAAAAAAACTCCAAACCAAATTAGGTAGGAGATAAGATAAGGATACAAAAGCTTTAATGAGTCCCCAGGCTTTCTGGAATACTCCCGAAATACAGATGTCCACAGTTTTTATAATGATTTTCGCCAATTCCCGTCCTGCCACCACCCAGGTTCTACCCTTGCCACGCCTCTTGGAAATTGGGTCTGGGGGTGTTTTGGGACCCCCTCTTCTTCATCTTCATCTTCCTCAGAGCACGTAAGGTCCTTGGAGGCCTTCCAGAATTCTAGACCTGGAGGTTGTTGAGTCTATGGCTGTATCTTCTTCCATAGGGTTAGGGTGTTCTTCTACAATTCTACCTTGAAAAAGAGACTAAACAGGCTGTGGAATTTCAGGAATTGATAGGGGAATGGGTAACAGGGGTTTGAGCCGGTGTGGTAAAGGGATAATATGCTGCTACTCTAAAATCTACATTTACTACATAACTACTTCTAAGATCTACAAAAATTTAAAAAATCAAAACATCAAAACTCCAAGGTATCAGTCCCCCCTTTAGAGACTGGACAAAACTCAAAAATTTTGTTCAATCTCTACTCCTTACATCTAATCATTTTCCAAAGTGATGACCAACATCTACAAAATTGGTTCATGCAATAAGCTATTACAGAAACACTAACTATGTACATTACCAATAGAAACAGTTGTTTAATCCAGGTCCAGTTCGGTAACCATGAAGTAAGTTTGTGGAGAGTGTCTCCCAAACCCAGTGAGACATTGTCCAGAGATATTTGATGTAAAATATTGGTTTGATTCCGAATTGCAGCCAAACCGTTATTAATTCTTCCACTTTGGTCTATGTAAGAACAGCAACTGGTGTTGATGACTTTACACACGCCTCCCTGAGAGTCTAACAAGATGTTAAGAGCCAGTCAATTTTGTAGAACTACACGAGACAGACTATGGACCTCCTCTTGTAGAGCTGAAATTGCATCTGAAGCATGATCTTGAATGTTTTCGATTAGAACTGAGATGTTAACTATTGCTTTTTCCAATTCACTCACCCCTAGAGATGGGATCATGGCTCTGACTATACTGTGAAAGAGTGTGGGATGGTCAATAAGGGGATCGTTTGTCCTTTTTATTCTTTTTAGATAAGTTCTTTCTCATTCCTCTTGTTCATCAATTTGGTCAAAGATTGTTATGTTTGGAATCACAACCCCTAGAGCATAGGCCTGATCTTTATCAAGGGGTAAAACTTTCCAAGCCTCCTTTTCACAAATCCAGTACCACCCTCAACCATGGGGAGGAATTAATCTCAAGGGGACCTGTGCCAACCTTGTTACAACTTCCGGGCCTATCTCTTCTTTAGATTTATCTTTATCACAGTAAGGAGGGAGAATGATTTTTCCTGTAGCATTAACAACCATACAGGGGACAGTGTAATTGTCCTGATCAGACATTACGTGACTCAGGGTTACTGGATAGTAGGTCTCAGTAACTGGCTTCCAGGTCCCTGGGAGTTCTAACATGGACTTACCAAAGTTTGTTTCGTTTAGTAAAATGCCAATAAGGGGCCAACTGCCATCTTTACCATCGATTGCTGGTATTTGGGTACAAATCCAGCAGTCATCTTTGGGGAGGATTTTGGATACATTTTGGACTATGGTCACATGCAATTTTGGATCCCAAACTCGATTCATAGTTACTGACTGTACAGATAACATGTACAGTAGAAGCAGTCTATGCTACATCCTCTTCCTCTGAGTCGGGTTCTGCTTTGCTGATAGTTCCAGGAACTGAAGCTTTCTTCACTCTGGAGTAATGAAACCACGGTCCTTTGCCAGCAACTTTGACAGCAGTGAGGGAAGTCAGCAGGACTTGGAAAGGTCCTCTCCACTTGGCTCGCAGCGGGTCACTGTCCCACCATTTGATGTAGACCCAGTCTCCTGGTTGGAATTGATGAACAGGGGTGTCCAATCCTATGGGCCTGGAAAACTCGATGAATTTCTGGAGTTTCTGTAAAGTAGAGCCTAAAGCAATTAAATACTTTTGTAAATCAACCTTCCCTCTCATGTGAATGTCCCCTGGAATGTGCGGAGTCTGGTATGGTCTTCCATACAATATTTCATAAGGACTTATGTTATCCCTCCGTCTTGGCTGGATGCGAATCCTCAGCAGAGCCAGAGGCAAAGTCTGAACCCATGACATGGATGTTTCCTGACAAATTTTGCCAATTTGCATTTTAAGAGTGCCATTCTTGCATTCGACTTTGCCACTTGCCTGAGGTTTATAGGGAGTGTGGAGGTCCCAAACAATTCCTAGGACATGACACACCTCCTTCACTATCGCTGTGAAATGTGTCCCTCTGTCTGATGACATTCCCAGAGGAATTTCAAATCTTGGAATTATGTGATTAAGCAAAGCTTTTACCACTTCTCTTGCTGTGTTAGTGCGACACGGGTAAGCTTCAGGCCATCCACTGAAAGTGTCAACCAGCAATAGAGTGTATTTGTACCCCTCCCTCGGTGGTAACTTAGTAAAATCTATTTGCCAGTAATCTCCAGGAAGGTTTCCAACCTTTGTCACTCCTAGCACAACCCTCTTGGTTGTATCCGGGTTGTTTTGCTGGCAGATTTCACACTTACTCACTATGGATTGCACGACTTCAGTCATACCTGTCCCTATCACTACCTTCTTTAGGTGGTTGAGAAGGTTCTCTATTCCCCAGTGGATAGCCTCATGTTCCTGTAGAGCTATTTCCCTTAGGAGTGGGAGTGTGACCACAACCTGTCCTGTTGGTGTAACAGCTGTTGCCTAAATGGCTGTGGGGAAAAAAGACTCCAAGTCAAATTAGGTAGGAGATAAGATAAAGATACAAAAGCTTTAATGAGTCCCCAGGCTTTCTGGAATACCCCGAGCGCACGCTCCCGAAATACAGATGTCCACAGTTTTTATAATGATTTTCGCCAATTCCCGTTCTGCCACCACCCAGCTTCTGCCCCTGCCATGCCTCTTGGAAATTGGGTCTGGGGGCGTTTTGGGACCCCCTCTTCTTCATCTTCATCTTCCTCAGAGCACGTAAGGTCCTTGGAGGCCTTCCAGAATTCTAGACCTGGAGGTTGTTGAGTCTATGGCTGTATCTTCTTCCATAGGGTTAGGATGTTCTTCTACAATTCTACCTTGAAAAGGGACTAAACAGGCTGTGGAATTTCAGGAATTGATAGGGGAATGGGTAACAGGGGTTTGAGCTGGTGTGGTAAAGGGATAATATGCTGCTACTTTAAAATCTACATTTACTACATAACTACTTCTAAGATCTACAAAAATTAAAAAATCAAAACATCAAAACTCCAAGGTATCAGTCCCCCCTTTAGGGACTGGACAAAACTCAAAAATTTTGTTCAATCTCTACTCCTTACATCTAATCATTTTTTCAAAAAGATGATCAACATCTATAACATTGGTTCATGCAATAAGCTATTACACAAACACTAACTATGTACATTACCAATAGAAACAGTTGTTTAATCCACGTCCAGTTTGGTAGCTATGAAGTAAGTTTGGGGAGAGTGTCTCCCAAACCCAGTGAGACATTGTCCAGAGATACCTGATGTAGAATTTTAGTTTGATTCCGAATTGCAGCCAAATCATAGTGCAAATTCAGCACTCACTTTCACAAAGAATATTAAGTGCATTTTACTAAAACTTAATGTAAATTAGGTTCCAAACTTAATTCATAGTTACTGACTGTAGAGATAAAATGTAAAGTAGAAACAGTCTATGCCACATCCTCTTCTTCTGAGTTGGGTTCTGATTTGCTGATAGTTCCAGGAATTGAAGCTTTCTTCACTCTGGAGTAATGAAACCAGGGTCCTTTGCCAGCAACTTTGACAGCAGTGAGGGAAGTCAGCAGGACTTGGAAAAGTAAAGTAGAACCGGTGTTGTTCCTGGCTTGAGTGTGATGCTTACGGGTTCTGCTCGCTTGGACTTCCCAGGATATTTGTTAGTCCACATTTAAGGGGTCACAGCATTCTCAACCTGTCATAGTTCTGATTTTTAGCAAAGAATTTTTTCTTTCCCTTCCCTCTGCCATGTGTGTGTGTGTGTGTGCTCTGTATATTGCCCATTTAGTTGAACAAAAGAATCGGCCTGGCCCAGTAATAGCCAAGAGATTTGTTCCCTTGACAACGAAGGGGGGGGGTTGGCTGGTGTGTGACTGGAAGGGGGTGGAGGCTGGGGGGGGAGGAGAGTCTCTCTCTCTCTGCCGGGGTGAGAGGCTGCTGCGGGCTGCAGACACTGCCGGGTTCCTTTGTCTTTTTCCTGTCGGAGGGGAGTTTCTGGCTGCTTCTCTTGGCTCACCTCTGGCTGGCTGCAAGCCCTGCTTACAACAGACCCTAATCAGCTGAAGTTTGTGAGTTTTCTTCCATTGGGAGAACTTTCTGTTTTATTGCTGTTGTTTTCCTTCCCCCTTCCCCCCCCACCTGGTGGGAGCCAAGGATCTCACAGCGCCGCCTGGTGACGGGCACTGGACATTACAAGTTCTACTCCATCAGTGATCCAACAACGCCACCTGGTGACTACAATAGGACACTACAAGTTTTTTTTCACACCTTTAGTGACCCAACACCGCCACCTGGTGAATGGTACAGGACATTACAAAATTTTGCATCTCCAGTGACCCGACGGCGCCCCCTGCTGACTGTGGTTGGAACTGCACCAAAGGGTGCAAGAAATCGAACTATTTTCCTTTGGCCGATTTATCGGTTTTGTTCTTGAAGGGGATTATTGGTGGGTATAGGAGTATTACTTAGTTATTTTACTTGGTTTTTTTCGTGTTCCTGTTAATACACACATACCTTTTAATAAAGGGCTGTTATTTTCCCTTTTCCATAATTTGTTTTCCTTCAATCGAAGCCTCCTAATTTTGGATTTATAATTACTTGGAAAGAGAAGTTTGGGTCTTTTCCTTCTAATCCATCCTCAGCAAAAGACCCTTGTCTCATTTAAACTGGGACACAACCTCTGCGGGGATCTCTCCGTGGTTCTCCTGTATGAAAAAGGTAGTTGCCTCTATATATTTAGTGTTAAGGATGATTACTTTTATTCCCTCCCCCTTAAAGAATTTATTAAGAACATATCATTAGAAACTTCTGTGCCTGTATCAGTAAACTTTAATCTGCTCCTCTTCCGATGCTGTAATTCTAAACCTTGGTTCCCCCCTTCCCCCGTAGGATAGGGTGGTGCCGACGGGATAGGGGCGGGTTCGTCCCTGCCCCTCATGGTAGATTTGGAGGGTCCCGTGTCAGCCGGGGCAGGGACCCCGGCTGCAGACACCACCCCCGCTCCTCCTCTCGCAGTGCTGAGGTCTGAGCCTCCTGTTCCCACAGCAACTGAGCCCGCGCTGCCTGTAACGGCCCCGGCGGGGGCCACCGCACTCCCCCGCCGCTACCGGTAGAGCCTGCGGCTCCAGCCAGGACTGGCCCCACAGCCCAGGGAGGCGCTACCACCCCCCCCGTAACCAAAAGGGCCTGCAGCCCCGGCCAGGAACGACCCTGCAGTCCAGGGGGGGGCTATCGCCCCCACCCTGACACTGGCAGAGCTTGTAGCTCCAGACGGGACTGGTCCCACAGCCTTAGGAGGGGCGATCGCTGCCCGATCACCGACACCTAGGGAGCTCGCAGCTTCAGACAGGACCGGCCCCGTGGCCTCGACAGGGGCTGACTCCACAGCTCTGGAAGGGGCTACCGCCGGTCTGGCTAGTACCAGAGTTCTCGGCGCAGCAGGGGCAGAGGCCGTCCCAGCTCCCACCACTCCTGTGCCAGTTGGAACATCCGGCACCGACCCCGCGGGTCCCGGAGCACCAACAGCAGTTCCCAGGACCCCCGCTCCTCCCGGAGCAGTCCCAGCTTGTCCCACCGTTGCCCCCGGGGCCCCCGAAGCAACTGGACCCGGCACTGTAGATCCAACCGTCCCTGCCGAGCTGGCAGGACCCGCCCCAGGGGCTACCCCCGCTCCTAATGGACCGACGCCCCCCGCACCTGCGGCTGGACCCAGGAAAGGTCCTGGGCTTGTTATTCTCATATCTGGGGGAATTAAGAGGTTCAGATCTTCATTTCCAGGGCTTTCAAGATTAATTTCCTCCTTAGGATCATGCTTAGCACGATTTTTCTTTTTCTCCTCTAATGCCATTTCTGTGAGTTCTGCTTCTATTTGAACTTTGTCCTTTTTATATGCCTTTCTCAATTTTGGACGGGTTAAGAAAAGGTAGAATAACTGCATAATGCAACTCAGACCACATTTCCTCCTTATGAAGGATTGTCATAAGATGAAGCACTGTATTTGCCTCAAAAGAACCAAATTTTGACCAGGCTATTCCTCTAATTTGTCCAGTATAGGGCCAGACATCCATAGAGAGTCTAACTACCTTCTGCCTTTTTAAAGATGTCTCAGGACCAGTTAAATCATCCCAATACCGTAAAACCAAAGCGAGAGGGGTTCCCTCTGGAATCTCCTCTTTAGCTTGTGTACATCCCATGTTAACAAACAACACAGGAGGAAAACGACAGATCTAACCTAGAACTCACAGCCACACACACACACACACTGCGGACTCTGTATCCAAACACTACCAGGTTCAGGCAGAAACACAGAGTTTCAACCGGGGGAGGCGTCTCCCCCCTTCTGCGACCACACCTGGCCAACACGAAACCCAAAATCCTCCTGCCTGCCCTAACTAAAACTTTCCAGGCAGTTCTCCTGCCCACTCCGGCAAAAAGCCCTTTGCCAACAGACTGGGAAAACACTGACTTTTAGGGCCCAAGTCCAAGTTTCCCTTCCCAGTCTCACCGTATTCCCTAGCCCTGGGGAAAACTCCTTCCCGCAGCTGCTAATAAAAATTCTCTAGGAGTTTTGTTCTTTATCTTACCTCCTCCGTGTGCGGTTCCGAGAAGCTGGGCTCCCCAAGATCAGAGCAGGAATTCTTCAAGATATGCCGACCGAAGAAGAAATCCCTGCAAAATGGAATATCGATCCAGAGGAGTCACAGGTCCCAAGTCCCTGTACGGAGTCACCAAAACTGTTGCCTAAATGTCTGTGGGGAAAAAAAGACTCCAAACCAAATTAGGTAGGAGATAAGATAACGATACAAAAATTTTAATGAGCCCCCAGGTTTTCTGGAATACCCCATCGCGCACGCTCCCGAAATACAGATGTCCACAGTTTTTATAATGATTTTCACCCAATCCCCGTCCTACCACCACCCAGGTTCTGCCCCTGCCACACCTCTTGGAAATTGGGTCTGGGGGTGTTTTGGGACCCCCTCTTCTTCATCTTCCTCAGAGCACGTAAGGTCCTTGGAGGCCTTCCAGAGTCCTAGGCCTGAAGGTTGTTGAGTCTATGGCTGTATCTTCTTCCATAGGGTTAGGGTGTTCTTCTACAATTCTACCTTGAAAAAGAGACTAAAGAGGCTGTGGAATTTAGGGAATTGATAGGGGATGGGTAACAGGGGTTTGAGCTGGTGTGGTAAAGGGATAATATGCTGCTACTTTAAAATCTACATTTACTACATAACTACTTCTAAGATCTACAAAAATTAAAAAAATCAAAACATCAAAACTCCAAGGTATCAGTGGTCTTCTAACATATCCCTTTTTGAAATGTGTGTGTAGATTCCTCCCTTGGGGGGGATACCCTCCAGGTTGAGAGAAAGAGATGTCCCCATGAGCATTGGTATGGGTGAGTTACATCAAATCTCTACTTAATAATTATTTCTTTTTGCTAACTTTAATTCAATTGTTTCAATAATTGCTACAATATAGTGCACTATCCTATCTTATACTATACTACTAGTAGTTTTAACATTTATATTGTGTAGGAAATAATTTCGGTAAAGATCTTTTGTCTGATCATTTTTAGTAATAAATGAATAATTTTATATAAATATTCTCATTTTGCCAATCATTAAAACCCGTGGGACAAAAGTAATTCAATCATACCTCTGTAATCCCTTAAATTTAAACCATTGAGATAATCTGAAGCTAAGATTGGATTTAGCTGCACCTAGACTCCTCTTTGAGAAGGGATTTAGAAAGCAAGGGAGTCCTTTCTGCACCTCGTGACTCAATGGCAGGGCTTTTTAATAAATTTTGTCTAAGCCTTCCACTCCCACCCATGACAATCATCCAGTGCCAGATCAAGACATCTCTTAAACACCTCCAGGGATGGTTGTATTCATGCTTAATTAGATGCTGTTATTTTTTGGTCTGTGTTTGGCCCAGGCACATGCAAGAATCTGTTCTTTTCCTGCCAAGTTATGTGCAAACAAGCACTGATAAATGAGAACTTTGTCCTTGAAGGAAGTATCTTGTATAAACTGCAATTAATTTGGGTCTGACTATTGGTTGACGACCCTCCAAGGACATTTGAAGAAGAAAGTGAAGAGGAGGAGAAGGATGAAGTAAGCCCCGAGACTCATTTAGAAAAGACTCCCAATGTGTAGCATGCAGGCACAGGAGAAGTTTCAATGCACTCATGCATGCGCAGAAGGGGTACCACTTAAAAAATAAGAGAAAGATTGGAAAATGTTAAGATTATTTTTTTTTAGAAGCAAAGATACCACTGAAAACTACCTTTCTGCCAGGTTGGGGAGGGGGGGTAGAGAAACAGTTTTCTGCCATTTTTTTTCTGTCTCTGCCGTTTTTTGATGTTATCTCTTTAGATGCAGGTGGTTTAACACTTTTAGTCCTCTGGAATGCAGGAAGTGAGGTTTCACTGCTCACTGATGAACGGTGTCCCAGTCCGTAGAAGGGTCCCGTTCAGCCGCAACTCCCTGGCCCTCAGGAATATAGTGAGGCTAGAAGGATAAGATATAACTCACGCATGCAGCACGGTGGATCTCAGTTCTCTCCAGGCTGGCAGAGTCTCAGTCTCCCATGGCAGGTAGGCAGCAAACCATGGTGGAGAAAAGGTGAGGGGAGGTGAGGAGAGACTCCTGGGGCAACCAGTTCTCTCTCCCTTTCCTCTTTCCTGATTTTCCAAAATTTGTCCTCGAGTTTTACAGTGTTCAAAGGAGGTTGTACGTGGTTTCTTGGCACGTAACCAGTTCAGATATCCAAGGAGATATGATAACCTTCAACAATGGCAGAATCTTTTGGCAGGAAAAGTCCCGTGGGAAGTCCTGGTGAGAACTTCTGGCAGAGAGCTGACAATTTTTGGTAGGAAGTTTTTTGACAGGCAGAACAATGGCAAAACATAATTTTTGGCATTTCTATATTATCTGTGTGTTACAGAGGGGTGTGCAGTACACCTGGAATCAGCTGCCCCGGGGTGGAAACACAGTCCCACCATTTGCCATGGACTGATCCAGACTGCACTGGAAAATGGTGAGGCTCCAGAACATCTACAGTACATAGATTACATCATTGCATGGGGGAACACAGTGGGAGAAGTCTTTGAGAAAGGAGAGAAGATAATCCAGATTCTCATAAGAGCTGGTTTTGCCATTAAACATTAAGGTCAAGGGACCTGCTCAGGAAATTCAGTTCCTAGGAATGAAGTGGCAAGATGGACACTGCTGGATTCCAATAGAGGTGATTAACAAAATAGCAACCATGTCCCCACCAACCAGCAAGAAGGAAACACAGGCTTTCCTAGGCACCGTGGGCTTTTGGAGAATGCATATCCCTGAGTACAATCAGATTGTAAGTCCTCTCTACCTTATGACACGGAAGAAAAATGATTTCCACTGGGGCCCTGAACAACAACAGACCTTTGAACAAATTAAACAGGAGATTGCCCATGCAGTAGCCCTTGGGCCAGTCAGGACAGGACAGGATGTGAAGAACTTGCTCTACACTGCAGTCATGGAGAATGACCCTTCCTAGAGCCTCTGGCAGAAAGTGCCTGGGGAGACACGTGGATGACTACTGGGATTCTGGAGTTGGGGATACAAAGGATCTGAAACCAGTTATACCCCAACTGAGGAAGAGATCCTGGCTGCTTATTGTGGTGGTTCTCCCCCAGCTGGCCTGGGGGATTCGGGAAGAGTTAAAGTTAGCAGGAACCTTTGTTCAGGGGAGAATTACGCCTGGACCCGGAAATTGTAACAATATGGTTTTCCGGTAAAATGTGCTGAACACAGCAAAATGTGTTTCGTGACATGTGCAGTAAGCAGAGTTATATAACACCGTTAGTGGCCAATGGAAGAATATTTATGTATGTGGGAACCAGTGGAGAGTTGACATGTGTAGCCTAAAAAGTGTATAAAAGTAGCAGACATCGTGCAATAAAGTGTTCCAGCCTCTGGATCCACAAGGGTTTTGTGTCGTGTCCCGCCTCAACCCACGACAGCTTATGAAGGAGTTCAAGCTGCCTTAGAAGAGATGGGCACTGAAGCACAGCTCCTCCTGGTACCCAGACTACCAGTGCTGGACTGGATGTTCAAAGGAAAAACTCCTTCTACAACCATCACGCCACCGATGCCACATGGAGTAAGTGAATCACTCTGATCACACAGCAAACCCAGATAGGGAATCCTAATTGCCCTGGGATTCTGGAAACTATCACCAACTGGCCCAAAGGTGAGAGTGTCGGACTATCCTCTGAAGAAGAAGAGGAGTAGGTGACACAGGCTGAGGAGGCCCAACCATATAACCAGCTACCAGAAGATGAAAAACAATATGCTCTCTTCACAGATGGCTCCTGTCGCATTGTAGGGACAAACCGGAAATGGAAGGCAGCTGTATGGAGTCCCACACGGCGAGTTGTAGAAGTGACTGAAGGACAAGGTGGGTCAAGTCAGGTTGCAGAGCTTAAAACTGTTCAGCTGGTTTTGGATTTTGCTAAACTAGAGAAATGGCCAAGACTCTATCACTACACTGACTCATGGATGGTAGCCAATGCTCTATGGGGATGGTTAGAGTGATGAAGTAAGGCCAACTGGCAGGGCTTGTTTTTGCACAAGACCTGGTTTTATTTGGTTAATAATGCAAAAAGATGGGGAAACATGTTGTGTAACCTAAGGGGACCTAATTTTGAGTGAGAATGGTCTGTAATGTTTCATTGTAAATATATATGTATATAGTTTTAAAGGGTGTTAATTTGGGCATGACATAGGTGGTATAGAATAAGGGATGGATAATGTCCTAGTTAAAGCAGCCAGGACCAGTTCATCACTGTGTGGGTGCAACCCAAACTGTGTATTCTAAACCCTCTATGTCATTTCCCAGAAACTGTTAACAATAGACCATTTGCAGCAACTGCCCAGGGCACACCTGACCCCTCAGGCTATAAGCTGGGTGTTAAGAGGCCTGTGAGAGAAAAGGATGTTCCTGTCCACCCACAACTCACAGTCACCCATTGTGGAATTCCCTGCCCTGGGGGAGACGCTGGGCATTCCTGCCTGAACCTGAGTGTATATAATCTTAGGGTCTTGGGACTTCTGGTACCACTCGTGGGATCCAGAGGAGGGCCACCACTCTTGACCAGACTGCGACTACCACTCTCAACCAGAGTGCAACCATTGCTCTCAACTGGACTGCAACCACCGCTTGCACCAACAGGTTCTTCCTCTCCTTTTATTTTTGAACTGCAGGGGGCCCACGTGGGGCTCAGCACGGGGGCCAATGAACACCATTCTGTTCGTACCCCAGGGTACCAGGTTATACATCTGGTCTTTTTGTGGTTTAAAACCAATTCATCATCTGTATAATTGTATTTATTGTATTATTTTATTAAATTGTAATTCTGACTTATAATCTCTTTTGAGTTGGGTTAATTTCTCCTGCTGGTTTTCCCTTAAACCATCACAAGTTGCCATCACAGAAACATGGTGGGATAACTTGCTGTGGGAGACAATGTGGAATATATGCAGTGGAAACATCAATCATAGAGGAGAAACAAATGCAACCCAAGAAAACTCCTGAAGTCAGCACAGAAAAGCTTCATATCACGAATTCATTGTTCCGGGCCATCCTATTCTATGTAACCTCTCTTCCCTCCCCCGTCTCCACACGGTCGGCTGTGTGCAGTGCCATTCCTGTCCTGCCCCCAGAGCCAGGCCACGCCCCTATCCTAACCCCATTGACTGTCTCCCCTGCCTCTCCCCGGTTCCTGGGTTCTTACTGGGTATTAACCTCCCGGTCCCTCTCCTTGGCTGGCTGAGTAGCCAAGCCCCTCCCTTCTTTCCAGCATCCTTAGAAGCCGCGGGAAACTTGAATAAACCCTTTTTGCCTCCTACCTGCCTACCTGTGTGCCATGTGGTTCTTTGCTGCATCTTGCACCTGGACTCATAGCACAGCAACTCCGTCCTGGCGAGACGGAAAGCAGAGAGCATTTTCCCTGCAATTCTGTCAACTCGCATGACTGGAGTGCTGACGTGGATGGCTACAAGGTCTTCAGAAGGGATAGGCAAGGTAGGAGAGGTGGAGGGGTGGCTCTGTATGTTAGAGAGTCTCTTGACTGTAGAACTTGAAGTCAGGAACAATAAGGTTGAATGCCTGTGGATCAAAATTGGGGAAGGCCAAAAAGGTTGATATCCTGGTGGGACTCTGTTACAGACCACCCAACCAGGATGATGAGGGTGATGAATTTTTTGACAAGCAGCTGGTGGATGTCTCAAAATCGCCAGCCCTTGTTCTTGTGGGTGACTTTAAGCTACTGGATGTCTGCTCGAAACTCCACACAGTGGAGAAGAGGCAGTCTAGGAGATTCCTAGAGTGTATGGAGGATAATTTCCTGCTCCAGCTGGTAAATGAACCTACCAGAGATGGGGTCCCACTAGACCTGATGTTCAAAAATCAGAGAGGGGCTGGTGGGAAATGTGGTGGTTGGAGGTCATCTGGGGCACAGTGACCATGAAATAATAGTTTTCAATACTCAGGGATGCAATGAGGACCATCAATAAAACCTCTGCGCTCAACTTCTGGAGGGCAGATTTTGGCCTGTTCAGAAGACTAGTTCAGAGTGTACCCTGGTGTCGTGGGTTTAGCTAGCTCTTGTAAACTGGGCAAAGAATTTTCTCCCTTCCCCCTGACTATCAAGATAAGCACTTAAGAGTACAAAAGGCTAGCTGGCCTGGCTAATGGTCGAAAGATTAGTCTCCTAGGAATGGGGCAGATAAGGAACTGCACCTTTTGTTTTCTTTCTCTCGTCTCCTGGGCAACGAGAGGGAGAAGTTGGGGGGGCTACCATGTGACTGGAAGGAGGTGGGAGGGGTGGCTGGGGGCGGTCTGGGCTCTCTGCTCAGGACCGGTTGTGGTTCGCCAGCTGGAAACCTGCCTTTGTCCTTCATTGGAGTGGAGCTGCTGTGGGTTTTTTTTCCCTCCCCTGGAGGCTTTTCTTTTTTTTTTTCCCTCTTTTGCTTTTCCCTTTCACCATTCCCTGGGCAAGGAGCTCCCAAGGGGGAGAGAAAGAGAGAAAGGACTGAGTGGAGAGGAGACTGACTAGCTGGAGTAAGTAGGGTCTGCCTGGTCCCTTTCCCCCTCCCCCTTCTCCCTTTCCCGGTGTGTGGGAAGGGAAGGGGGACCGAGTTTTTTTTGGGTTTTTTTTTTTTTCCGACACATCCCGGAGGGCATTTCTTTTCTTTCCTTCCCCTCCCCCCACGTGGCGGCAACCAGGGACCCCAGATTGCCATCTGGTGGCGGGCACAGGACATTACAAGTTCTGCATCTCCAGTGATCCAACAGCGCCACCTGGTGACTACCATAGAACACTACAAGTTCTGCATCTCCAGTGACCCGACAGCGCCACCTGTTGACTGCTATAGGATATTACAAACTCTGTGTCTCCAGTGACCCAACGGCGTCCCCTATTGACTGTGGTTGGAATTGCACCAAGAGGCACAAAAAATTGAACTGTTTATTTTTTCCTTTTGCCAGTTTATCAGTTTTGTTTCTGAAGGGGTTATTTGTGGGTATAGAAGTGTTGTTTGGTTGTTTTACTTGTTTTTTTTTTTTAATACACACATACTTTTAATAAAGGGTTGTTATTTTCCTTTTCCATAATTTGTTCTTTTCCTTCAATCGGAGTCTTTTCATTTTGGATTTATAATTGCTTAGAGAGAGAAGTTTGGATCTTTTCTCCTAACTCACCCTCAGCAAAAGACCCTTGTCTCAGTTAAACTGGGACACCTGGGAAACAACCCTCAAAAACAAAGGGGCCTAGGAAGGATGGACATGCATCAACAAAGAAGTCTTGAACGCACGGGAGAAGGTTGTCCCAATCTACCGAAAGGCAAGTCGGCGGGAAAGATGGCCAGACTGGCTGAACAGAGAGATTTTAAAGGAAATTAGGGGGGAAAAGAGAGCCTACTGATTATGGAAAAAAGGGCTGTCTACTCAGGAAAAGTTTAGGAATATAGTTAGGTCTTGCCGAAAGGAAATCAGAAAGACAAAGGCAAAACTTGGACTCGATCTTACCACTTCTGTTAAGGATAGAAAAAAAATCTTTCTATAGATACATCAATAGCAAAAGGAGGGACAAGGAAAACCTCCACTCTTTATTGGTCATGGACGGGAAACATAGTTATCAAAGATGAGGAAAAGGCTGAGGTATTTAACACCTTCTTTACCTCAGTCTTCAACCGTAAGGCAGGTTGTCCTGAGGACAGTTGGCTTCTGGAGCTTGTAGACAGGGATAAGAAGCTGAATAGCCCCCCTGTAATCCAGGAGGAAACAGTAAGTGACCTGCTGAGCCACTTGGATCCTCACAAGTCCATGGGACCAGATCCTAGGGTGATGAGGGAGCTGGCAGAAGAGCTCACCAAGCCACTCTCCATCATTTACCAACAGTCCTGGCTCTCTGGGGAGGTCCCAGATGACTGAAAGTTGGTGAATGTCACACCAATCCACAAAAAGGACCAGAAGGAGGACCTGGGAAACTACAGGCCTGTCAGCCTGACCTCAGTGCCTGACAAGGTGTAACGGGGTGAGTTAGAAGGATGTTGAGATTGAAAACCAAGATTCTGCTGAGAACTCAGCAGTAAACCCAATATTTATTACAAAAATGGTCAAGTTAACAGGAACCCGAGAGACAGGAAAGGAGTGACTAATCCCTCAGTGAAACCCCCACTCACGCAGGTGTGTTTTACCGACCCCAGAATAACCAGAATTCCCCATAGCAGAGGTTGCATCCTCAGAGTGTCAGCAGGTTCACAAAGAGTGGGTGTCCCCGCAAAAGGTAACGTTGTCCTTCATGGGAAGCTTGAGAGCCCCAAGCACGAGCCACCTGCACTTTTTATCCAATTAGCCGGTGACGTCTACCTGGGCCTGTGTGGCCAGCACTGCCCAGCTAGAGGCCTTCGGTCCCTCCCCCTGTTATGTAAGTGTACCCCTTCAGTGCATGTGTGAGAACTTTGGAATTCCCCTTGCACTTGCGCTGTTTCACTCAAGGGTTCTTATCTATTTGGGTCTGAGGGCTTTACTTCATCCTCTCCTCTTCAGTTTCTCCTTCAAATGTGCTCTACAGACAATGAGCCAATCACAGAACACCAATTAAAACAGTTTATACAAGAAACTGTCTCTCCAAGGACGAAGCTCCTGTTTATCAGTGAACTTGGCAGGCAAAGAACAAGACTTTCACAGGTGGTTGGGCCAAACACAGACCAAAAAATATCAACATTCCATGATACACAAGGTTATGGAGCAAGATCATCCTAAATGCAATCACACAGCACCTACAGGATGGACAAGGGATCAGACTCAGCCAGTACAGCTTTAGGAAGGGCAGGTCCTGTCTGACCAACCTTATCTCCTTTCATGATCAGGTGACCCACCTAGTAGATGAGGGGAAGGCTGTGGATGGGGTCTACCTGGACTTCAGCAAAGCCTTTGATGCTGTTTCCCACAGCATACTCCTGAAAAAGCTGGCAACCCACATCTTGGACAGGTGCACTGTCTACTGGGTTAAAAACTGGTTGGAGGGCTGGGCCCAGAGAGTGCTGGTGAATGGGGTTGCATCCAGTTGTTGACTGGTCAAAAGTGGTGTCCCCCAGGGTTCAGTGTTGAGCCTATAAATATCTTTATTGATGATTTAGATGAGGGGATTGAGTCCACCATTAGCAAATTTGCAGATTGTACCAAGCTAGGGAGTAGTGTTGATCAGTTGGAAGGCAGAAGGGCTCTGCAGAGGGACCTGGACAGACTGGAGAATTGGGCTGATTCCAACAGGATGAAGTTCAACAAGGTCAAGTGCCAGGTCCTGCACTTTAGTCACAACAACCCTTTGCAGCGCTACAGGTTGGGGACAGAGTGGCTGGAGAGTAACCAGGCAGAAAGGGACCTGGGAGTTTGGATCGACAGGAAGCTGAACATGAGCCAGCAGTGTGCCCAGGTGGTCAAGAAGGCCAATGGCCTGTATCAGGAACAGTGTGGCCAACAGGAGCAGGGAAGTGATCCTTCCCCTGTACTCAGCACTGGTCAGGCCATGCCTGGAGTACTGTGTCCACTTCTGGGCCCCTCAGTTCAGGAAAGACATTGATGTGCTGGAGTAGGTCCAGAGAAGAGCAACCAGGCTGGTGAAGGGACTTGGACACAAGTCCTATGAGGAGAGGTTGAGGGAGCTGGGGTTGTTTAGCCTGGAGAAGAGGAGGGTCAGGGGACACCTCATCACTCTCTACAACTCCCTGACAGGAGGTTGTAGCCAGGTGGGGGTTGGTCTCTTTCCCAGGTAGCTATCAGTAAGACAAGAGGGCATGGTCTCAAGCTCTGCCAGATGAGGTTTAGGTTAGATATTAGGAAGACATTCTTTACAGAGAGGATACTCTGGCATTGGAATGGTCTGCCCAGGGAAGTGGTGGATTCTCCATCCCTGGAGGTTTTTAAGGTGAGACTGGATGTGGCACTGAGTGCCATGGTCTAGTAACCACAGCAGTGCTGGATCAAGGGTTGGACTTGATGATCTCAGAGGTCATTTCCAACCCAGTTGATCCTATGATTCTATGATTCTTTCAACCAAACTATTCTATTCTATTCTATTCTATTGAATACTTTGTGAGTTGATACAGGAAGGACACCAGAACAACCACAAACTTGTGGTTAGAATGCAGAGAATAAATTTATTTCCATTACCTCACTAACTGGCAAATCTCCAAAGCAACACATGGGCAGAGGCACATGAGTGGAGATACATGCACTGTTAAATTTGGTCCAGTGCCAGAGAATTCCAGGCCTGCTGTTCACACCTATTTATCAAAAGTTTCATGCATATTTTACCACCATACTGAGATCTTCACTGTTTTTGATCTTCTCCATATCAAAGCAGGGAGCTCAAGTGTGTCCCTTAGGGCACCTCATCGTCGGCCAAACACCTGAATTATCTATATACAGATGTTCTACTTTTCAAAGTACACAGAAAGTATAATATATGTTTTTCTATATTGCTGCTTCAGACAATGCTATCCTCAACTGCAAGGTCACTTGAGCATATTAACAATCTTCCTTGCCAGTCTTCCACTTTTAACCTAACAAAATACACACCACTGTCAATGTTGGGCTCTGGGAGAAGTGAGGGTTGCAGTTACTCATTGGAAAATAGCAGGGGACACTGTTGGGCTCGGAGAAGTGCAGGGCCCAGCCAAGAGAGTGATGCAGACTTCCAAAAAACTCCACTTGACAGTGGTGGGTCTCTTCAGCAGGAGATGGTCTGGGACCCCAGAGTGGGTACCACAGGGACTCTCTCACTGTTTTCCAGAGTGTATGGGGGAAAATAGAAGCTCTTCTGCAGATGGTACCAGTCCCCAGCAGGTCCAGAGCATGACCAGGCAGTGAGGTCTGTATGCCCTTATGAGGTTGTGAGTTGTACTGGCGGTGGCATATGCCTCCGGTAGGGTCTCCCATGTCAGACAGGTCAAATCTGAAGGGTCAGATCAAATGTGTCCATGGGCAGGATGGGCTCACTAGCCTTCCGGCAGTCATCCTAGGAGAAGGATAACTCTAATTTCAAACCCGGGCAGATGGAGCTCGTTTAGCCCTGTAAGGCCATTCATCCAAGAGAAGGATACTCTAACTAAACCTACGTCTTGAGGATCTCACTGTCACCATCCAAGCTTGCTACAAGCACGCTGATGGCTAAAAAGGCCAATGCGAGATAGACAAGTCCGGTTGCAGAAGGTACAGCAGAAAGACTCCCTAGGTGATATCGACCAGACATGATTCTTTCTGCGTTGTCTTTTCTCCTCCAAAGTGATCCTGTGTGTGTTCTCAGAAGAAGCAGCAGCATTATAGATGGTGTGTCTCCAGGCCTCCCGACTGGAGGCCAGGGTAGACCAATGGTGGTGATCAATATGGCCAAGGCTGAGGGATTGTTTCAGGCAGTCCTTGTATCTCCTCTTCGGGGCTCCTCTCTTGCAGCAGCCAGTGGCAAGTTCCCCACAGAGCACGATCTTAGGGAGGTGGTAGTCCTGCATCCTGGAGACGTGCCCTGCCCAACGCAGCTGTGTTCTCAGTAGCACGGCCTCAATGCTCGTGACTGCTACCTGTTCAAGGACAGACGCGTTGGTCACATAGTCAGTCCAGTGGATGTTTAGGATTGTACGGAGGCAGCGCTGATGGAAGCGTTCTAAGAGATGCAAGTGGTGCCGGTAAATGACCCATGATTCAGATCCTATAAAAGAGTAGACAGTACAACGGCTCTGTAAATGCTGATCTTTGTACTTTTCTTCAGGTGTTTGTTTTACCACACTCTTTTATGGAGTTTACCAAAAGTTCTGTATGCCTTTACTAACCTGTTGTCTCTTTCTGCATCAATCTTACCATCTGAGGAGATGATGCTTCCCAGGTAATTAAACTGCTGGACTGATTTGAGCTCTGTTTCACCAATGGTGATATGGGGATGATGGGAGACTTCCTGAGGTGCAGGTTGATATAAAACTTCTGTTTTCTTCAGGGTGACTTCCAGTCCAAAAAGCTCAGCAGCCTCTGCAAAGCAGGATGTTAGATGCTGCAGAGCTACTTCTGTGTGGGCGACGAGGGTGGCATCATCAGCGTAAAGCAGCTCATGGATAAGATAATTTAAGATATTAGTGTGAACCTTCAGTCACCTTAGGTTGAATAGGCTCCCATAGATACGATATCGAATGTAGACACCGTTTTCTTCATCGAGGTCTGCCGTGGCCCTTTGGAGCATCATGCTGAAGAAGACTGTGAATAAAGTTGGTGCAAGAACGCAACCTTGCTTCACACCATTGGCTATTGGAAAGGGCTCATAAAGTGCATTGCCATATCTGACTTGACCGTGCTGGTCCTCATGAAGCGAGATGATCATTTTGAGGAACTTGGGGGGACATCCTAAACGTTCCAAAATCTGCCACAGACCTTTTCTGCTCACAGTGTCGAAAGCCTTGGTGAGATCAACAAAGGTAACATTACTAATAAAAGTACATTATATACATGAAACAAATAACACACAAATATATCAATGTGATCAGTGGCACAGGGTCTAGTTGGAGGCCTGTCACTAGTGGTGTCCCCAAAGGTTTAGTACTGGGCCCAGTATTGTTTAACTTGTTCATCAATGAGTTGGATGAAAGGGCAGATGCCTCCTCAACACGTTTGCTGACAATACAAAACTGGGAGGAGTGGCCAATACCCCAGAGTGCTGTGTAGCCCTTCAGAATGACCCTGTTGGAGAGATGGGCAGAGAAGAACCTTCTGAAATTCAGCAAGGGCAAATGAAGGGTCCTGCAACTGGGAAGGAATAACCCTGGGCACCAATACAGGTTGGGGGCTGACCTGCTGGTAAGTGTCTCTTTGGAGAAGGAGCTGGGAGTCCTGGTGGACAGCAAATTGTCATGAGCCAGCAGTTTGCCCTAGTGGCAGAGAAGGCCAATGGTATCCTGGGGTGTATCAGGAAGAGCATTGCCAGTAGGTCGTGGGAGAGGATCCTGCCCTTCTGCTCAGCCCTATTGAGGTTGCATCTGGAGTGCTGTGTCCAGTTTTGGGCTTCTCAGTACAAGAGAGACATGGAACTCCTGGAGTGGGTCCAGTGGAGAACTACAAAGATGATTAAGGGACTGAAGCATCTCTCTTATGAGGAAAGGCTGAGGAAACTGGGCCTGTTCAGCCTCAAGAAGAGATGAATGAGAGGGGACCTCATCAATGTCTGCAAGTATGTAAAGGAGTGCCAAGAAGATGGAGTCAGGCTCTTCTCAGTGGTGTCAAGCTACAGGGCAAGAGGCAATAGGAAGAAACTGATGCACAGGAAGTTTCACCTGAACATGAGGAAGAACTTCTTTACTGTAGGGGTGACCAAGCACTGGAAGAGATTGCCCAGAGAGGTTATGGAGTCTCCCTCACTGGAGATATTCAAGAACCATCTGGATGCAATCTTGTACCATGTGCTCTAGGATGACCTGCTTGAGCAGGGAGGTTGGACCAGATAACCCACTGTGGTCCCTTCCAACCTGACCCATTCTGTGATTCTGTGTAATGATAACAGTGTAACCCTCTTGCAATATGTGGATGAGATATTAATAGCAACTGATACAAAAGAATACTGCCTGGAAACAAGAGTTACTTTGTTCAATTATCTAGGATTTGCAGGTGTGACCCTGGTTGGATGCCAGGTACCCACTAAAGCCTCTATCTCACTCCCCTCTGCAACTGGACAGAGGAGAGAAAATATAACAAAGGATTCATGAGTTGGGATAAGGACCAGGAGTGATCACTAACCAATTACCATCACAGGCAAAACAGACTCAGAGTGGGGATATTAATTAAATTTATTAATAACCAAATCAGAGCAGGAGAATGAGAAGTATAATAAATCTAAAACCACCTTTCCCCTACCTCTCCTTCCTTTCCAAGTTCTACCTCCCCCCCCCAGCAACATAAGGAGATGGGAATAGGGGTTACGGTCAGTTGTTTTTTCTGCCACTGCTGAGGGAGAGGACTCCTTCCCCTGTTCCTTGTGGGATCCCTCTCACAAGAGACAGTCCTTCACAAACTTCTCCAATGTGAGTCCATTCCAAGGGCAACGGTTCTTCACAAAGTGATGTAACATGGGTCATTTTTCCACGGGGTGCAGTCCTTCAGGCACAGGCTTCTCCAGTGTGGTTCCCCACAGGGCCACAAGTCCTACCAGGAAAACCTGCTCCAGCATGGGCCTCCCACAGAGTTACAGCCTCCCTCGGGCATCCACCTGCTCCAGCGTGGGTCTCCTCCGTGGGCTTCAGGTGAATCTCTGCACCTCTGTGGCCCTGCATGGACTACAGGGGACAACCTACTTCACCATAGTCTTCACCATGGGCTGCAGGGGAACCTCAGCTCTGGCACCTGGAGCACCTCCTCTCCCTCCTTCTCCACTGACCTCGGTGTCTGCAGAGTTGTTCACATGTTCTCATTCAGCTTTTCTCTGGCTGCAATTTTTATCTGCCCAAAAAAATTTTTTTTCCTTCCTAATCATAGAATCATAGAATCATAGAATAGATTGGGTTGGAAAAGACCTCCAAGATCATCAACCCCTGATCCAACTCTAATTACTATATCATGGCACTAAGGGCCATGTCCAATCTCTTTTTAAAAACTTCCAGGGATGGTGAATCCACCACCTCTCTGGGCAGGCCATTCCAATGCCTGATCACCCTCTCTGTAAAGAATTTCTTCCTAACATCTAACCTAAACTTCCCCTGGCAGAGCTTGAGCCCATGTCCCCTTGTCCTGTTGTTGGTTGCCTGGGAGAAGAGAACAACCCCCACCTGGCTATAACTTCCCTTCAGGTAGTTGAAGAGAGTGATGAGGTCACCTCTAAGCCTTCTCTTCTCTAGACTAAACAACCCCAGCTCCCTCAGCCTCTCCTCATAGGACTTGTGCTCAAGTCCCTTCACCAGCCTGGTTGCTCTTCTCTGGACCCGCTCCAGCACCTCAATATCTTTCCTGAACTGAGGGGCCCAGAGCTGAACACAATACTCAAGGTGCGGCCTCACCAACGCAGAGTACAGGGGAAGGATCACTTCCCTGCTCCTGCTGGCCACACTGTTCTTGATGCAGGCCAGGATGCCATTGGCCTTTTTGGCCACCAGGGCACACTGCTGGCTCATGTTCAGCTTCCTGTCAATCAGCACCCCCAGGTCCCTTTCCACCTGGCTGCTCTCCAGCCACTCTGTCCCCAGCCTGTAGCGCTGCAGGGGCTGTTGTGGCCAAAGTGCAGGACCCGGCACTTGGCCTTGTTGAATTTCATCCCATTGGAGTCAGCCCATCTCTCCAGTCTATCCAGGTCCCTCTGCAGAGCCCTCCTGCCTTCTGGTAGGTTGACACTCCCTCCCAACTTGGTGTCATCAGCAAATTTGCTGATGATGGACTCAATCCCCTCATCTAGATCATCGATAAAGATGTTAAACAGGACTGGACCCAACACTGATCCCTGGGGGACACCACTAGTGACCGGCCGCCAGCTGGATGCAGCCCCGTTCACCAACACTCTCTGGGCCCGGCCCTCCAACCAGTTCTTAACCCAGCAGAGAGTGCCCCTGTCCAAGCCATGAGCTGCCAGCTTTTCCAGGAGTATATTATGGGAGACAGTGTCAAAGGCTTTGCTGAAGTCCAGATAGACCACATCCACAGCCTTCCCCTCATCCACCAGGTGAGTCACCTGATCGTAAAAGGAGATCAGGTTGGTCAAACAGGATCTGCCTCTCCTAAACCTGTGCTGGCTGGGTCTGATCCCTTGTCCATCCTGTAGGTGCTGTGTGATTGCACACAGGATGATCTGCTCCATAACTCTGCCAGGCACCAAGGTCAGGCTGACAGGCCTGTAGTTACCAGGGTCAGCCTTGCAGCCTTTCTTATGTTATCACAGAGGCATTTCTATCATTTCTAATTGGCTCGACCTTGGCCAGCTGTGGGTCCATCCTGGAGCCACCTGGCATTGGCTCTACCAGACATGGGGGAAATTTCTAGCAGCTTCTCACAGAAACGACCCCTGTAGCCCCCCCTGCAGCCCCCTCTGCAGTTAAAACCTGGCCACAGAAATCCAATACAGCAGGATATAGGGTGTCCAGGAAGAAGGCCCAAGTGGCAAAAAATAAAGTTCAGTGTTTGGGTTCTGAAGTATCAAAAGGACAAAGGGAACTTGGAATAGAAAGAAAAGTGGCAATATGTAGAACTGCAGTGCCAAAAACTAAGAGACAACTGTGGATATTTTTGGGAGTGGCTGGATTTTGCCATATATGGATCCCAAATTTTGAACTGATAGCTAAACCATTATATGATGCTATTAAAGCATTGGGAGACCTATTGGAATGGACCCCAGCATGTCAGAGGAGATAAAAAAATAGACTAATAGAAGCTCTGGTCTTAGGCCTGATGACAAAACCATTCCAATTATATGTGCATGAAAGACAACATGTAACCTCAGTAATGTCAACTCAAACATATGAAAGTTGGAAGAGACCAGTGGCTTACTTTTCAAAACACCTGGATGAAGTAAACAAAGGACGGCCTGCATGTGATGCCTTAAAATCTTTATTATATAGGTTTTAGTATAGCTTGTTAGTACCTTTAGTTGGTTAGTATCTTTGTACAAGATTTCTAAAAACACTCTTTAACATTCTTTGATAAGAATTTCAACAGACAAGGGATTTTAACAAGGTGAAGAGTTCTCTATCTGTAAAAATGTACTAGGAAAGAGACATAACACTTGATAAAAGTAGTCAAAGCTGCTCAGAAGCCTTGAAACCATTCCAGAAGGTGTGCTACTGTACCAAAGACCAAGGAACAAGATAAGGAAGATGAAGATAAGGGTTCTTTGGGACCTCTGAATCAAATTCAGGAAGTGCGTGGAGGGTGGTACTAAGGGAGGGATGGGTTTGGAAGTGGGTGTAACAGATGAGGTAATGTCAATATATTGGAATTAGATGATAGTATAAAGTTGTAACACCTATGTAGTTTGGGATGCGCACTTTGGAAAATATTCCTGTGCATCCAGCATGCTGTAATAAACTAGTGCTTTTTGCCTTCTAATGCTTAAAAGAGTTTATAGAGTAATTTTCTGACTTTTAAGGCATCACATGTCTTCAAGTTATGGTAACTACTGCTCTGCTAATACAAGAAGAAGCAAAAGCTTGCCCTGGGACAACCTATTGAGATATGCCCTTGCTAACCTGTCATCTATTTCTTTGTCAATCTTGCCGTCCAAGGAGATGATGCTTCCCAGGTAATTAAATTGTTGGACTGATTTGAGCACTGATTTGCCAATGGTGATATGAGGATGATGGAAGACTTCCTGAGGTGCAGACTGATAGAAAACTTCTGTCTTCTTCAAGCTGACTTCCAGTCCAAAAAGCTCAGCAGCCTCTGCAAAGCAGGATGTTAAACGCTACAGAGCTACTTTTGTGTGGGCCACGAGGGTGGCATCATCAGCGTAAAGCAGCTCACGGACAAGATGATTCAAGGTCTTAGTGTGAGTCTTCAGTCGCCTTGGGTTGAATAGGCTCCCATCGGTACGATATCGGATGTAGATACCATTTTCTTCATGGAGCATCATGCTGAAGGAGATTGTGAATAAAGTTGGGGCCTTGCTTCACACCATTGGTTATTGGAAATTACTCAGAAAGTGCATTGCCATATCTGGTCCTAATGAAGCAAGATGATCATTTTAAGGAACTTGGGGGGACATCCTAAAGGTTCCAAAATCTGCCGCAGACCTTTTCTGCTCACAGTTTCCAAAGCTTTGGTGAGATCAACAAAGGTTACATAGAGTCCTTTATTCTGTTCCCTACACTTCTCTTCCAGTTGTCTGAGAACAAATACCATGTCTGTGGTACCTCTGTTTGCTCGGAAACCACATTGGCTTTCAGGTAGGAGTTCTTCTGTTCTCAACAATGCACCACGAACTCGTGAAACTTAGCATGGAGTGCTTGGCCACCATGCTTCCAGACTTCAGATGGGATTCTGTCAACCCCAGCTGCCTTACCAGTTTTCACCTGCTGTATGGCCTTAAGAGTTTCTCCCATAGTGGGGGCAGTATCCAATTCAGTTTTCACCAGTTGTTGTGAAATGTACTGCATTGCTGAGTCTTGAACTACATGGCTGGTACTGAAGAGAGTCTGAAAGGGTTCAGACCATTGATTCAAAATGGAAACTTTATCTATGAGAAGCATTTGACCATCTGCGACAGTTGAGGGTGAATAGGGAGGGGAACTCCACGCTAGAGGTTTCTTTTTACCTCTAGTCCTGGAGGGGGAGGTGCCCCCCCTCCCCCCCCCACGAGGTCTCCATGGCCCTAGCAGAGACCACAGGACACGGTAGCGAGGAGAGAGGCAGAGAGAGTTTATTGGTCTGGGTAGTGACTTAAATAGCTCTTGAGGGGATTACAAAGTGACCATTGGGGGTCCAGGAGGTCTTACAACCAACCAATGATAACAGAGGGTTAACAACCAATAGATAAGCTCTCAGTTATCTTTTAGAACATTCCAAAGGTAGAGGTAAGACTGAGGAACCTTGGGAAGAAGAAGGGTGAGTTTACAAAAAGACTGTAAAAGCCATTTTGAAAACACATTCACTTAAACAACATTAAAAACTTCTGCATCCTTTTATATATTGCAAAACTACCACAACAGCCATCTGCACTGAGTAAAGGGCTTTGAACCTGGTGTGTAGGACTGTAAGCTGTTTTCAGAGCCCCATAGCATCCCCTGTAGTCACTCGTATCTGTGCATAATTGATTTTTTTCTGCTAGATTGATCCACCACTTTTTCTGGATGTCATGAAGTTTCTGTTAGAGCTTGCTACATGTGAGTTGAAAGGCTGCTTTTCTTACATGACAAGATGGTTGAACAAGGTGCACTTGGTGAGCAGTTCTTTTCTTTCTCAACAATTCCTGGATCTCTTGATTGTTTTCATCAAATCAGTCCTTGTTTTTCTTGAAGGAGAACCCTAAGGATTCTTCAGAGGACTGCAGGATGCTATTTTTAATAAGTTGCCAAAGTGTTCCAGGAGAGGGATCTATGGAATGATCTTCGAGCCTGGATTGAAGATTTGCATGGAAACTGTCTTTCACTGTAGCTGTTTGAAGATTGTTAACTTGGAGTCTTCTCCTTGGAATACCATCCCTTTTAGGTTTGAGCTTAGAGTGGAGGTTAAGCTTACAACGCACAAGGCGATGATCTGTTTGGCATTCTGCACTAGGCATCACGCGGGTGTGACGAACATTGCGAATATCTCTCTGTTGCACCAGGATTTAATCAATGAGGTGCCAGTGCTTGGATCTAGGATGCATCCAGGTTATCTTCAAACTATCTTTCTGATGAAAGATAGTGTTGGTGATGGTGAGCTGCTGCTCCACACAAAACTCTAGCAGAAGGTGACCATTATCGTTGCAGTTTCCAACACCATGCTTACCTAGTACTCCTTTCCAGGCTTCAGAGTTCTTTCCTACTCTGGCATTGAAATCACCAAGAATAATGATCTTATCATCTGCAGGAACCTCTTGGATAAGGCAGCATAGGTGATGCCCCAAAAGGAACAATAGACTGCTCAGAGACAGTTTTGAGTCTTTAAGTAGCAAAAGGTATTTATTTCAAGCAACTTTGGGAAGCTAGCCAGCTCTTGCTGGACAATCTAGCTTCGAAGTTATCAGTGAAAAGTCAGGTAATTTATACAGTTTTGGTGAGAGATTACAACATCTATACATGCATATTCATACAGTTGCAACATCTAATCATAATATTCATAATAGGTGGAGTGTGGGGGGAGTCTGGGGTGGAGCCCTCTTTTGGGATGCTGTTCTTGTGCTCATTCCGGTTTCTGCAGCCTCAAAGGGGGTCGTATTTCTCTCTTCTTCCTCATGAACTTTTCAACTTTTCTGTTTGACTGACTTCCTAGTGGTGAATTTTGCAAGATCTTGGACTCATGCCCCTATTTCGCCTCTTATCTCTTAAGAAACTCTTCATTCCTGTTCTTATCTCAGTGTGTAGTTCTCTGGGATGCAAGGTACTGTCCTTTAAAATTCCTAAGACCTAGCTTCTATCTCTAACTAAGCATTCTAAGTTAACTCTTTAGGCCTTTGCTCAGCTTCATAGGTCAGTGTAGAATTTATCTCTTTTGGCTGGGTCAGCTTGGAGGGTTGGGGCATATATACTAAAGAGAACAACATGTTGCTTGTTATGTAGTGGAAGGCATAAGGAGATAATGGGATCAGAATGACCTGTTGGCAAATTTTCAAGTTTAGAGGCAATAGAGATTTTGATCATGAAACCAACTCCTGAAAGATGCCTTTCAGTTCTGGGTTTACCTGACCAAAAGAGTGTATAACTGGTACCATGTTCTCTAAGGCTGCCTTCCTCATGGAGACAAACTTCACTGAGACCAGCAATGTTGATGTTGAGACATGACAGTTCATGGGCAATTGGAGTGGAGTGACTCTCAGGATGTCCACTATCCGCATCATCAAGCATGGTTCTGATGTTCCAGCATGTGAGTGTCAATTTGGACACACCTTTGAAGGTAGGTGTATGCATTTGTCTTCTTATCTTTATTTGACCGCATCAGAAGATGCCCGTTGGTTAACCAACTGGGTGAAGGGTGGAGATGAGCTTTGGTTAGGTCACCTTTTCTAGGTCCTGCTCTGTGTGGAGCAAGCAGTGCTCTCCTTGAAAAAGGCTGCTTGGTCATTCAGGATGCTGCCGAATAAGACTGTCATCTCCAGGGTCAGTCTCAGGCGACCAATGTCCTGAACCGCCTGCATGCAGGGTTAGTACTGTGGCTTCCAGTGCACCTTATTCCCTGCCATTTCGTCCCTCACCTGTGGCTGCAGGGCTTTGCAAGTGTGGATATATCCTTCAAGCCTGGGCAGTGGATTTTTAGGTGAGGCTCAGCATGCACAGAACTGGTCCCACCCTTTACTCCTGAGTTTCATCTGCCAGGGCCTAGCAAACTTGGACAGTGACAATGAGATCCTCATGACGTAGGTTTAATTAGAGTATCCTTCTCTTGGATGGATGACCTTACAGGGCTAAGCCAGCTCCATCTACCCAGGTTTGACCTTAGAGTTGTCCTCCTAGGATGACTGCTGGAAGGCTAGTGAACCCATCCTGCCCATGGACACATTTTATCTAACCCTTCAACTTTGACCTGTCTGGCATGGGAGACCCTACTGGAGGCATATACCACCGCCAGCATAGCTTGCAACCTCATAAGGGCATACAGGCTTCTCCCCACTGAAATGATTTGGACAAACCCTTCTCTCCCTACTTTTCCCCCATAGCCTCCTACACTGTAATCCAGGGACATTTCCTTGCCCTAAACACCTGTCATGGTTCAGCTAGTTTCTTGGAATTTTTTCCCTTCCCCCTGCCCTGTGTGCCAGAACCATTAAGAGCTATCAGGTGAACAAAAGGGATGACTCCTTTACTAATCGCCCAGAACTTAGTCTCCTAGGAAACGGGGGAGACCTTTTCCTCTCGTCTCCTGGGCAACGGGGCAGGATAAGGAACTGCACTTTATTTTCTTTCTTTCGTCTCCTGGGCAATGGGGGAGGAGGAATTTTTGGTGGGCTGGGTGTGGTTGGAACTCAGGTCAGGAGGAGAGGCTGGTGGTGCCTTTGGGCTCGGACCTGTTTGTCAGTTGCGGACGCTGCCTGTTTTTTTTTTCTTGTCGGAGGGAAAGTTTGCTGCTGCTCTCTGCCCAGCTGTTGCTAGCTGCAGCTTTTGCCTGAAGCGAATTCTGACCAGCTCAAGATCGTGAGTTTTCTTCCATTGGGAGAACTTTCTGTTTTGTTGCTGTTTTCCCTTCCCCCACCCCCCGTCTCCCTCTCCCCTTTCCTGGTGTGTAGGAAGGGAAGGGGAACCGATTTTTTTTTTTTTGGTTTTTTCTTTGACACATCCCGAAGGGTGTTGTCTTTCTCCCCCCCCCATGTGGTGGCAACCAGGAATCTCACAGAGCCATCTGGAGATGGGCACTGGACATTACAAGTTCTGTACCTCCAGGGATCCAACAGCGCCACCTGGTGACTGTTATAGGACATTACAAGTTCTGCATCTCCAGTGACCCGACTGCGCCCCCTGCTGATTGTGATTGGAATTGCACCAAAGGGCACAAAATTGAACTGTTTACTTTTCCTTTTGCCGGTTTATTGGTTTGTTTTTGAAGGGGATTATTTGTGGCTATAGGAGTATTGCTTGGTTGTTTTACTTGGGTTTTTTTTTGTTTCTGTTAATACACACATACCTTTTAATAAAGGATTGTTATTTTCCCTTTTCCATAATTTGTTTTCCTTCAATCGGAACATCTTAATTTTGGATTTATAATTGCTTAGAGGAAGGAGTTTGGGTTTTTTCTCCTAACTCATCCTCAGCAAAAGACCCTTGTCTCATTTAAACTGAGACAACACACTTCCAAGATGCTATAATTCCAAAACAAATTGTTTCTGGGCAGAAGTCACAGGCAAACCAATCCCATCACATCCCACCCTCACTTCAACAGTGCTGGAACAGAAGCGATCCCACCATACCCCTGGGTGGGAAGGGCACACATGTAAGCAATCCCCTCATCCACACGGGGCTCGGGCACCTCCCACGGCCCCTGCCCAACCTAAACCCCCTAACCCCCAGAAAAACCCACTACCCACCCTAACCTTACCCTCCCCCCCACCACGTCACCACAAGTTCCCCCTCCCATTGCCCACCCGCGGTCCTCCAAACGAGACTGCCCTGCCCGCCCTCTTGCTGGTCTGGGGATCCCACATGCCCACCCGGCCCCCATCCCTAAACGGTTCCCTGTCGTATCTGGTATAAGGTCGTAGACAAAACATTTTTGGCCATATTTGTTTTTGTGTGTGGGGGGTGACCTCAGGTCCTCACATGGGGCACCATTGTAGCGACTGGGACATGGACACTCTCGCTGGGTGGCAAGAGAATAATTTATTATTTATTTCAAACCTCTATTTATAGAGGAACTAGTTTTGTTTCTGCTCTGTGAGCAAAGTAAAGCATCTTCAACTTATCAACAAACAGTACTTGACCCTATCACATTACACACGACTCATCCAGCAGGACAAGAGTGAGTTCCCGTTGGGAAGGACCTCTTTTTTTCTTTCCTTCCTTTCTCTTTTTTTTTCTGGTGAGGGGGAGGGAAGACCTCCATTTTCGGTTTCTCCAGCACACCCGGAAAAGGGGACAACCAGTGATCCAACAGCGCTCCCTGCTGACTGTGGTTAGAATTGCACCAAAGGGTGCAAACTGAACTGTTCGCCTTTTTGTTTTGTTTTGGTTGGTTTGTTTGTTTGTTTTGAATGGGACTATTTTGGGGAATAGGATTATTGTTTGGTTGTTTTATTTGTGTTCTTTTGTTGTTCTGCCCACACACATATATCTTTTAATAAAGGGTTGTTATTTTTTTCTTTTTCCACATTTTTCTCAGTTGGAGCCTCTTAATTTTGGATTTACAATTGCTTAGAGGGAGGAGTTTGGGTCTTCCTCATAACTCATCCTCAGCAAAATACTTGTCTCATTAAACTGAGACAGGAATAAACACTAAGACCTGAATCCCCTCTGATGCTGCCTGCAGACCCTGAAAGAATGATTCTCCTTCTCAGAGGTCTCCCTGAGGCTGTGAAGCCCATTGGCATTCAGCTAAAAGAACAAATAGAAAGTCTCACCAAAGGGGAAAGAACTGCAGCCACCTTAGAAGCAGTTGGTCGTTACCATGGAGAAAATTAGATTTGGACCTGGGGGAGGTGGCACAGGAATTAATTAATTAGGGAAGAAAATAGGGTCCAGTACCTTCAATTACTTCTGATTCTAAATCAATTGTACACAGAATGGAAAACAAGTATTCTTCCAGCAAGACTCTGAAAGGTAACGTTCTCCCCTGGACAAGGAGGACCCACCAACACTGGAGGATACAGGGAAAAAAGGAATCCCCGGTGGACTGCGGGCTTGCAAAAAGGAATCCCAAAATCCCTAAGGGATGGTCAACCCATGGAGAAATTAGAGATATTAATGTAAGAATGGTCAGTAAAGGAGGGATCCCTGAAAGCTGTCCCTGATACAGCCCCTCCCCTGGAGGGCTCACAGAAATGA